>NW_006408618.1:2960444-2976682 GCF_000296735.1 Chrysochloris asiatica
CAATCCCCGTTCAGTCCTTTTTTCTACTTGAAACAGTTCAGGGCCGGCTGTGGCCGTTTGGTTTTAATTGGAAACTGTCTCTTTAAATTTCGAGGAGATCTGTGTGCATGCATAGTAGAACCCTCCGACGGTGGGGCTGGGGTGTTCACTAGCTCAGGCACCCCTATAGTCACCAGAAGGGAGGTGCTCAGACAGCAAGGGACCAATGAACAGATACCAAAAGAAAGAATGTCCACATCTTTATCTCAGCGGTTCTGCCAAGCGTCTGTGGCTGCTCCTATCCTTCCCTGGCTTGGTCTCACCCAAGATGGCGGCTTGTGGAGCAGCTGAGCGTCCCAAACTAGAAAGCGATGGATTTCTTGCTTCTGCCACAATTTCCACCAGCTGTAAGCCTTCCAGCCATATAAGTATTCCTTTATATGTGGTTCAGAGTTCTGGGACCATCCCCTGAGCCTGCTTGGTCGGGTATTCTGTGTTGTTGTTGGCGGAGTTCTTTACTGCACTTCCACTCGTTCCGCCATCTTGTTTGTTCTTTTATTGATATATTTTTGAGGAGCAAATTAAAATAATTTCAAACATGACAGTTACCTATCTGTCCCTGATAACTGGAATTTACTAGAGACTTGAGTGCTGCATTTGGAGAGTTCATTGAGCTTTTTACCATAGTTTCTGTATTATGCTTGTATGTGATAGAAGCAGCTTCTTCATAGTATGTCTTCTCTAAACAAAGTGTATGCTTTCTGTGAACCTTCCCCTTGAAGGAAGACATTTTCAGTCTTTTGAAAATGAGGAAGGAAATGGGATATTGTAATTGAGTTACCCTTAAGAGCAGCAGTATGGAGACTTAAAAGGGAAGGCACATGAAGGTAAGAAATTCTCGGAGTTTACCCTATTTCTGGGTAGACTAGTTTGAATTCTGAGGCACAGAGTTTGAAGTGGCTTAAAACCAGTTCCTTAGCATGATTCATCAGAACAGTCTCTATAAGAGAATGCCTAACTATTCTAATTCATTGCCCCTTTACCAGTACAGGAAGAAACACCGTGTTCTATTTCTTCTCCACATCAAAAGACTTTATTCTGAGTTTCATCTGACCCTTAAATAGGTCCTTTGCTGTAGTGGCGCTTTAACAGAAACATCGCAAGTGGATGACTAACAGATTTTTTTCTCAGTTTTAAGAGGCTAGAAGTCCAAATTCAGGGCACCAGCTTTAAGGGCAGCCTCCGTCTCTCTGTAGGCTCTGAAGAAAGGTCCTTTTCTCTTTGAGCTTCTACTCCTAGATGATCATCTTGTGGCTTGTCATCTTTCTTCCCCTTTCCCTAGGAGCTACTGGATGCAGGGGCACTAGAGAAAAAGAACGGGCTCTGCCATTCCTAGTTCTTTCTTGTTCTGTCTTTCATACTTCAAGAGATTGACTGAAAATACAGCCTAATTCTATAGATGGCATACTGCCTCATTACTATAGCTGCCTCTCATCCTGCCTCATTAACATTGTTGTTGTTAAGTGCCCTGGAGTCAGTTCCCACTCAGTGACCCTGCACAGGGTTTCCAAGACCGTAAGTCTTTATGGGAGTAGAATGCCTCATCTTTCTTCCGCGAAACTGCTGGTAGTTTCAAATTGCTGTCCTTGAGGTTGGCAGCCTGACTCGTAACCACTACTCTACGAGTCCCCTCATAAACATTATAGACGTTAGGATTTACAACATATAGGATAATTCACCAGATCATAAAATGGAAGATAACTAAATAAACTGAGAATCATGAACTAGCCAAGTTGACTCATATTTTGGAGGAACACAATTCAATTCAATCCATAATATAATCAAAGGTTTAGATTTTACTCATAGCCAGATTGTTTCATTCAAAAGTTAGGATGTTGTTGTTTGTATCAAGTCTATTTCAACTCATGTTAACCCTAAAGGACAGAGCAGAACTGTCCCATAGGATTTCTGAGGTTGTAATCTTTACAGGAAGAGATCACCAGGTCTTTTCTTATGTGGAGTTTGCTGGTGGTTTCAAACTGCTGACTTTTCAGTTAGCAGCTGAATGCTTAACTGTTGTGCCACCAGGGCTCCTTTCACAAAATATGTCACTCATGTTGCTTTTTTTTTTTTTTAAGAAATAAACATTCACAATCTAAAACGACTACCTTTTTCTACCCCGTCTTTACTACAGGTTCCCCCATCCTTATTATATGAAGGACTTTACCTTTTCTGACATCTTGTGAGTTATGGGGCAGATGGCAGTTGGGAATAAAGCTGCTTCCTTCTTAGTGCTAGCAGAAACTTGGCAAACTTTGGAGAAGTCAACTTGGCATTTAGGCTAGATTTAATATTTAGTTTAGGATCCTGCCTCAATGTTGCAAGTGGATGAAAACTGAGTGTTTAGTATTCCTTTTCAGTCCAAATAATAGTTTCTGTTCCCAGAAAAAGGGATGATATTCCAAAGCCTATGCATAACTTCTGGCTTGAAAAATGCAGGTAATTGATACAAATTTTACCGTAGATGATGATAACTTAGATATCAGCATTAACAAAGAATCTGTAAGTTGTAGGAGTCTATATTGCAGCCTGTCAGTTGTGTACCTACCTGCTTGGTCTGAAACAAGAGACAATGAAACTGCAAGTGACTGGTAACGTGCTTTTCTTTTGTTAGGGACAAATATTGGGTGTCTTGTTTGGCAGGTTAGATCAGTAAAGTAATGTTACATAAGATTCATCTATTCACTGCAGAGAAGCCAAGTGTCAACCTTAATTTTACTTATAAATAGGCCATAGAAACCTATTTATTACATAATGTATTCATTGTTGCATTCAGGCATTTGCTTAGATTCAAGGCATATTAGGACATCCATTATTGGAGCTGAATGTCAGGAGTTTCTGTGCTTAGAAAACAGTGTACAAGACGGTAAGAATGGGGAATAAGAGTATTTCAATAAGCTCCTTGTTTGAGTAGCACAGATTTTGTTAGCTGAAAGCAGTCAGAGTGTTTCCATAGTTATTAAGGGAAATAACACTTCTAAATTACTGTCTTTTAAAATATTCATAACTTGAATTGCAAGTCACTGATTGAATTGGACAGTGAACATCCACTTTTCCAGAAGTAAGACTGTTGAAAAGAATCCCTCAAAAGAAAAGTTGAAATGTCTTCATAAGCATTCATTTAAAAAATGAAAAGTCTGTCTTGGATCCAGGACTTGAACTTTTCACTATATATGATGTTGGTGATGCATCTTCATTCAGTTGTGACCTTGTTTTGCTTCATTTCAGATGGGGCATTCTCTTCTCCCACCCACGGGACTTTACCCCAGTGTGCACCACGGAGCTTGGCAGAGCTGCAAAGCTGGCACCAGAATTTGCCAAGAGGAATGTTAAGTTGATTGCCCTTTCAATAGACAGTGTTGAAGACCATCTTGCCTGGAGCAAGGTAGAGTACCAGTGGCATGTGCTTTGAGCCTATGGTTGTAGATTATAGAGATTAGCTTGGTTTATGAGGTGAAGGTACAAGTAAACCTCGGGTTCATACTTCAGTGATTATTTGAAACTCTAACTTGGATTGCACAGTGACCTTCACGTTAATAAACCAACGGTCAGTTTTCAGCCCTCATCTCTGTTGGCCTACCCAACTGATGACTCAGCTGATCCTGAAGCATGTTCCTGCCTTGGTTTCCAGAACATCACAATTCTTGCTATTCTTGCTCAAATACATGGATTGACTATTCATCATCTCCCAGCTCCTAATTCATGCTGGAGCTGTCTAAAACTCATTTCCTAGACCTCTCTTTTCTCTCTACACTCTTTTCTTTGGTGTATTCATCCACTCACATCTTCAGATGCCATCTATGCTTGATTCACAAATTTCCATCTCAGTGCCAGACTCTCCTATTTTCCAGTGTGGTTTAACCACTGCCTACTTGGTATCTTCTCTGAGCTGTCCAGTCCTCTCAAACCCAATTGCCCCAAACTGGACCACTGTTTGTACACATCTGAAGTAATGGCAACTGCATTTTTTTTTTTTTTTTGTACAGGCCAAAAATACAGGAGCCATCCTTAACTCCTCTTGGTTTTTCACATTGCATATCTGATTTATCAGTAAGCTTGTTGACTTTCCCTTCAAAATAAATTCAGAATTATATTTGGAAGCCTCCTCGAGGCCTGGGTTATCTATGTGGCTTAATCTCACCTCTTTGGGTCTCAATTCAAATAACACCCATTAAGGCTCTCCTTGGCCTCCATATCGAAATTTTAAACCCATACTCCCTTGGTTTAATTTTCCTCTTTTGCTCTTGTCACCATCTAAAATATTCTACGTATTGCTTTTGTCATTTGTTTGTCTCTCCTCACCAATAAAGGCTCCAGCAGGATAGAGACTGGTTTTGTGCAATGCTGGAACAGTACTTACTTATTACTCAATACATCCTAGGCACTCAGTCCATATTTGTTGAATGAAAGAATTGGAGGAATTGTCTACTTTCTACAAGAGGACTTATTTGGGCTGCAATTTTGATTATCTAAAGAGCTCTGGTAGCATAGTGGTTACGAATCGGGCTGTGAACCGGAAGGTCAGCAGTTCGAAACTACCAGCTGCTCTGCAGGAGAAAGATGAGGCGATCTGCTCCCGTAAAGATTTACAGCCTCGGAAACCCTATTCAGGGTCGCTGTGGGTCGAAACCGACTCGACGGCACTTAACAACAACAAAACTTGCTTAAGAACATTTTAAAGACTTTTCTATATAATATGCTAATTAATACTAAGGCTAGCTAACTTGTGGGAGAGCACTTCACATGCACCTGAATAAAAGATGTTGTATTCTACTGACTGGTGAGATGCTGACCTGGGGCTGCATCCCATAGTTATTTCATAGCAGTTTATCATAAGTGTATAGGAAGATTCATGCATGCATAGGAAAAAAGGAAAGGATAATTCTATTTCTTGAGGTGGATTTTTTTTTTTTTCATGTCATGTTTGGCAGTGAACGTTAACTGGCATTTCTATAGTATTTTCACAGACAGTTTCTCATTAGAATCTAGCAGTGTCCCTTTAAGTGGAGAGATACACGCATTCCCTGGGGTTACAAATGAAATCAGGTCCTAAGTGTGTCTTTAAGTTGGAGTTGTAGGTAAGTCAGAACAGGTACATACAATTCTTATTTTGGCTTAATTGAGTGCAGGAAAAGACCCAAAGCATTTTCAATGATTTAGAAGTTGCACATGCATGTGAAAATGATTGTCATGAAAAATTTCTTGTGAGTAAGGGTTGGTTCAGTCCTTTCAAAGTTAGGGCAAGTTTACATAATGGTAAAGGTCAATTAGGAGTCCTGGTGTAGCATTATAGAATAAGCACTGGACTGTTAACACGAGGTTAGCGGTTCAAACCCACCAGCCACTCTTTAGAAACTGTATGTAGAGTCATGAGTCGGAACTCACTCGATTGCACTTAACAACAGGAGTCATCCAAGCCCTGGTGGTGCAACGGTAAAGCACTCAGCAGCTAACTGAAGGGTCAGGAGTTTGAATCCACCAGTTGCTCTGCTAGAGAAAAATGTAGCAGTCTGTTCTATAAAGATTACAGTCGTGGAAACCCTGTGGAGCCCTTCTACTCTGTCCTGTAGTGTCACTAGAACTTGGAACCAACTTGCTGGCAATGGGTTTGACTTTTTTATAGGAGTTCTCCCTAAGTTGGACTCCTAGTAGGGTGCTGTAGGATTAGCACTGGACTGCAAACCTCTAGGTTGGCAGTTCAAACCTACCAAATGTTCCTCTGAAACCCTATACAGAGTCGCTATGAGTTGAAATCAACTTGACAGCACTTAGCAACAACAAATCCTAAATTGAATTTTTGGAACCTACAGATTACATATTTGTTTTTGTCCTCATCTCTTTGGCTCAGAGTTGGAGGGACTTGCTTAAGGTTGCCCAGCTAGAAAATGGATGGCAATGTGATTTGAACCTCAAACAAATGTTGTTTTTCATATTAGATGGTGGTGTGTAGAAATTAGCCTGATTTAGATTAAATCAAAGGAGCTCTAGTGAACTCAGCATCTAACTGAAAGGCTGCTAGTTTAAACTCACCCGGCAGTTCTGCAGTAGAAGGACCTGGTGATCTGCTTCTATAAGATTGCCATCAAGAAAACAGTATGGGGCAATTCTACTCGCTATGAGTCAGAATCACCTCAGTGGAACTAGGTTTTTTTGTTTTGACATAGAATATAGCCAAAGTATGGTTCTTTGTTGGGTGTCTATAGTAATGCTTATCATGCAAGTGACAAGAGTTGTGTAATAATTCATTGCATCTTTAAAAGTCCATTATATAATACCTTTTAAAGTATAGGAGCATAACCAGATTCATTTTCACTGATGAGCTTCTGTCTTAGACATTTTCAGAAACAAGTTCCACCCATCTGAAGTCCAAACTTTGACAACCGGTTATACCGGAAACTTCAAGTTGCCTCCAGCATGAAACTGTATTGATTATTACCTAGTCGTGTCAGCTTGATATGCAGCCATGACAGCAAAAGAGAAATTGGTATTCATTTGTTGCTTGAAATAGATAGCAACAAGTGAATCCCAATAGCAATAAGAGCTCCTTGGGTTATGCTTTGCTGTGTGCCGTGGAGTTGATTCCAACTCATAGCGACCCTGTACAGGGTTTCTGAGGCTGTAAATCTTTACAGGAGCAGAACGCCGCCTCATCTTTCTCCCACAGAACAGCTGGTAGTTTCGAACTGCTGACCTTGCGGTTTATAATCACTACGCTACCAGAGCTCCTTGGTTTATGCTTCGATATGCATATATTCTATCAATATTCTCTCCAGCAATACTCTCCTTTGAAAATCTTACCCATTCTTTAAAACACCAGGTGGAAATCCAACCTTTCTTGAAGTCTTTCCTGACTTACCAGCCTTCCATGCAGTATTTAAATTCTGCCACTAAATTATTACAAGTGTGTTTGCTGTTGCTTCATATGGGAATCATCTAACCAGGTTAGACATTCCATTGAAGGCAGGAACTATGTCTTCCTCATCTGTATTGCATATGTACTTAACTAGAGTGCTTAGCCCTGGTGGTCATTGTTTGATCAAATAATGAAGCTATTTCCTCCCCCACACCCTCAGAAGCTTCCAGGGATAGGGAAAGTAGAAGTGAATGATTGAATGACATTTTATTAGGGGAGTGGAGCACATTATTTTCTTTAATACAGACTTTAAATGGTTGGGTTTTCTGTACAGATTTTTGCCCTAGTATAAGTTTACCTTTGCCATTTCACACATCAGAGATTTATCTTTGATTTATCCTTAAAGTATACAGTGAGCTCTCCATTCTTATGTCTGCTTTATGTTTTGTGTTTTGTTCATTTCTTTGTACTTCCTGATACGTTCTATGCATACTGTTTAAATCATGCTTACTGTCTCTGTTTGAGGCAGATCAATAGAATTCTTTGCATTTGACATTTCTAGCTGTGATGAACATAATGAACCCACTGTTTCTAATGGTCTACATTATTTGGGTACTCAGATGTACCTTGGACTGTGAACTAACTATATACATTATTTAGCCTTTAAATAGCTTACTGCTGCCTTCTAAATGCAGTGAAATCATGCTGAATTTTAAGAGTTATTTTCTCCCCTTTTACCTGCTTTTCAGGATATTAATGCATACAATGGTGAGGCACCCACAGAAAAATTGCCTTTTCCCATCATTGATGATAAGAATCGGGACCTTGCTATCCTCTTGGGCATGCTGGACCCAGCAGAGAAAGACGAAAAGGGCATGCCAGTGACGGCTCGAGTGGTGAGTCTCAGAAATCCATCTTATGGTCCACGTGACTAACAAGGAGGTTGTATTCATGTAAATAAATGCTGGGACCAGTTAGAGGAAAAGTGGAAATGTCTCTAATTACTGTATTGGTGATAATCTCATTTGTTAATCTATAATGCCAATGCATTTTCCAACTAAACTGTTAAACAGCTTCATTCATAGCTATAGGTGGTGGTGGTGGTTATGTTTTGTGCCACAGAGTTGCTTCTGAGTCATGGCGACCTTGTGTAGGCTTTCCGAGGCTGTAAATCTTGATGGGAGTAGAAAGCCTCATCTTTCTTCTGCAGAACCATTGGTAATTTCAAACTGCTGACCTTGAGATTAGCAGTCCGACTCGACTCGAAACCACTTTGCTGCCAGAGCTCCTGCATAGCTATCAGAAATCTCCATAAAAATAAGCAGTTCTTGGAGTGCATTTAGAACCCCAGGTGGTATAGTATACTCACCACTATACTAATGAGGGCACCATTCTACTAAAGAAGGTAGCTGAAGTCTAGAAGTAAAGAATATTTTCTACAACTTTACTGAGATTTCCTTCATAAAGCAGCTGGTTTTTAACTTTTTTTTTTTTTTTCATTTAATATTTATTATTGGTGTCTGTATCTACAACCAAACATACATCCATTCACAGTTTCTACATGAACAATTGAATGACATTGGTTACGTACTTCACATTGTCTCACTATTCTCACTATTTTACCCATATTGTTTTGTCACCATTCATTTAGATGCTCTGCCTCCTAAAGTTCTTGTCTGGGTTTTAGATTAACTGCTGTCAGATTATGTTTTTTAACTTTACTCATTAAAGAACAAACCCAGTCCCTCATCTGCATAAATTAGTGTACAACAGTTAAGGCCCAGTATCATTTCCCTTTAGTGTTATGATAATCTTCCTAGCTTTACAGACTTTGACATGGTACCTTTTCTTGGGATTGTTCCTGGATTAATTGGCAACTCAATTTTTCTTACTCTGTGTAGCCAGCCCAAATATATAATTCCTTTCTAAATTTAGAAAGGGGTCCTGGTATGGTGCTGTAGGGTAAACACTGGACTGCAAGGTCTGTTTGAACTGCTAGGTCATCACCGAACAACAACAAAACAATTTGGAAAAGCAACATAGGAAAGAAAAGTATATAAGCAGTTTACTATATCCATGGGATTTGGGGGTTTTGTTTTGTTTTTCACACCTTTACACATCTTGCTTATCTATAGTATTTTTGAAGTAAGTTAATTATCAAAATCCCTCAAGGATTCCTCTGTATGCTTTTCTATGTTTTGCAGGTGTTTGTTTTTGGTCCTGACAAGAAACTGAAGCTGTCTATCCTCTATCCAGCTACCACTGGAAGGAACTTTGATGAAATTCTCAGAGTAGTCATCTCTCTCCAACTGACAGCAGAAAAGAGGGTTGCCACCCCAGTTGACTGGAAGGTAAAGGGGAAGGGGTGAGGACCAGTTTTCAGGGTGTGTGTTACCTGGGCTCTGTGTCTAGCCTGCAGTTGTACTGGGATGGTTTTCCCCATGGCTGAGGCTAAGACTTACTGAGTAGATATTTTAAGTGCCTTCAACACCTTTTAAGGAGCTCTGGTGACACAATAGGTTAAAGCATTGGGCTGCTAACCAAAAGGCTGATAGTTCAAACCCACCAGCCACTCCATGAGAGAAAGATGAGGCAGTCAACATCAGACTGCCTAGGGAGCAGCTCTGCTCTATCCTACAGGGTCATTTGCTTTAGAATCACCTCCACTACGGTGGGATTTGGTTACCATCTTGTATGTAAAATCTTAGTTCCTTATATCGCTATCTAGCTTTTAAGATTATTTGGACAAATTAATTGGTCAGAATGATTCCTTTTCTTAATATTTTTTTAAAATCTTTACCTGACCTTTACCCCGAAGGCAAATGTTTATACCAAAATCATAATTGGTGACTTTCTTAAGTCTTGACTGTGTTAAGTATTTGTTGTCTTCATATCATGTTTCATTTCATTTCCCTTAAGCTTCCGTCTTTTAAACCAATGTAGAATTCTCTGAAACTTGTGTATGAACTTTTAGTCTCTAGGATTTCTGTAGTATGAAAGACATGGATAACAACATGAGAAAATGCTGACTTTGCCAGCCAGTAACTTAGGATACTTGAGGCAGCTCCGTGTGTGTCAGATGAAATGTTGCTCCCAGAGGGTTTCCACGGCTGATTTTTTAAAAGTTGATCACCAGGCCTTTTGTCTATAGTGCCTCTGGGTGGATTCAACCCTCCAACTTTCTGGTTGTTGTTGTTATGTGCCGTGGAGTCGGTTCCGACTCATAGCGACCCTGTACAGGGTTTCCAAGGCTGTAAATCTTTACAGGAGCAGAAAGCCTCATCTTTCTCCCACGGAACAGCTGGTAGTGTTGAACTGCTGACCATGAGAGCAGCAGCCCGATTTGTAACCGCTATGCTACAGCTGAATATGTTAACTATTTGTCCCACCGAGACACTCCCTTTACATCGCTACATTTCTTAAATACGCTAACCTGAATACCAGGTTATGTTGTCTCCTGTTTTTGCTGTTGGCAATTCATTGAACGTCTATAGCCATTTGAACATGTATTTGTTGAACTGCAGCAGTGGGCACTGGAGATAAGACTGGAGATGAGAGCATGATCAATATAAAATCTCTGTCCTCATAGAACTGACATGCTAACGATAGAGGCAGACTTAGTTATTAGTATATTAGGTGGGGATAAGTGCTGCTGGTGGGGACAGTAAGAGCGTAGGGATGGGAGGGTTGGCTTTATGTTTGACTGTGAAGCATGGTCTCTCTGTTAAGGAATCTTTGAGAAGGTCATGAAGAAATGAGTGGCCATGCTAGTCGTATTTGTGTGGGATGAGCACTCTAGGCAGACAGAACAATGTATACAAGGAACTCTACCTGAACATGAACTTGGTATGTTTAAGGAATAGAAGGAAAACCTGTGTGGCTGAAAAAGCAGCAGCAGAAGGTGGGTGAGGGTGTTGGAGATCAAATGGAGGCAGGAGGCAATCGTTTAGTTCCATGCAGGCCATGGGAAGGACTTAGAATGGAAATTTAAAGGTTGGAGGCACTCCATGAGTGGTTAACTAGCTTGGCTGTTAACCAAAAGGTTTGTGGTTTACATCCACCCAGAGGTGTCTCAGATGTAAGGTCTTATGATCTACTTGAAGACAATCAGCCATGGAAAACCCTCTTGGAGCACAGTTGTACTCTGACACATTTGAGGTTGCCATGGGTTGGAATTGACTCAACAGCAAGTGGTTATTTCTTGGTAAGATGGAGATATACTACCCTCACAAAAATGTCAAATGATCAACCTATGAAAACAAAGTTCCTCAGAGGGTAGAAGCAAAGAATACTTAATTATTCTCATCAACATCTGTAGCTACTTTTTAGAAGTTATTTCTTATTTTTAAGCATCGCTTGTTGTTAGGTTGCATTGAGTCAATATCAACTCATAGCAACCCGATGTACAACAAAACAAAACTAGATGATTGAATTTCATCTTTCCCAATGTCTTTCAATAGGATGGAGACAGTGTGATGGTCCTTCCAACCATCCCTGAAGAGGAAGCCAAAAGAATTTTCCCTAAAGGAGTCTTCACCAAAGAGCTCCCATCTGGCAAGAAATACCTCCGCTACACTCCGCAGCCTTAAGTCTTTCCGGGAAGTTGGTGCTGGAGCTGCTCACTTAGTATAGTGAGCCAGGAAATGCCAGCCACCAATCATGCATCAATCCCATATAAACATCCTGGTGTGATCACAGCCAAGGTCTTTAGGTTGTTGTAGTACTGGCTTATTAAATGAAAATGGCACTAAACATTGCTCGGGATTCTTGACTCTGTGCCTTCACCAGAATTACTTTCCACTCATGTATCTCAACATTGTGCTGGCTCTCTATTTGGCATATGGATTTGGGCCTCAGATCTGATTGGGTCTCTGTAAGGTTTATGATCAAAACCTGGTTTAACTTCATGATAGGTTGACTCTCAAGTTTGTAACTATCTTAATGAAATCTTCTCTTCTGTTACCCATTTTGGGGAGCAACAGAACTTGAGGTTCAATTTCCTCTGTAAGTATCTTAGTGTATAACTCGAGAACTTGGAGTAGCCTGGATATTCATCAGAATTCAGTGTTTTGGCCATAACTGGGGAGAAACTTTTTCAACTCTGCATTTCTCCAAGTAGGTGAGTGAAATGGGGAAAGGAGGAAGGAGGGATCTTTAAATACTTTGATATAAGGAAAAAAGTTGTGATAAATTTTTGTGAAAGCGGGGAAGCTATGGAAAAGACTCCCTGGACTGCCAGGGAGGTGTGAGCAGTAGGACAAGTGCCGTGTGCCTTTCACAGATTATTTCTGTGCATCGTGCACTCTGAGATGTTCCAGACATCAAAGAGCACACTGTGGGAGAGGAGGAGATTTAAAATAGTTTACAATAGAACTGTTCTTTCAGTGAGCGACTTATTTTCTGAATTTTGCTTTTTAGGGATCAAATAAAAACCTTTGTTGAAACTGGACCAGAGCATTGTGTTGTCACGTTTTGATTTAGTAGTATAGACTCATGTCCCAACGAGTAGAGATTTCCTTCTTGCTAGGATTGGTATTAGTACATTTTCTCAAGGATAAATATATAAACTGTCATATATTGAAAATGGAGAAGTTGAGGAAAATGTGCTTTTGAGTTCACCACACCTCTTGGCCCAATTTTCTCCACTTGCTAGACCCCGTAGTCCCATAAGTTTGTTCCCTAGTATGAAGAGCTCTCCCAGACCTTTACATTTCCTGATGCTTTAATAAGATTGCTGGGCTTGTGAGCATGAACTTGAGGATGATGGCACATCTGTGCATTTATAGAAGAATAAGTACATGTAGCCCCCAGTTTATGGCGGGGATCTGTTCCTACAATTCTAACCTAAGAAGATTAAGACATAAATAACTCTTTTTTTTTTTTTTTTTCTCTGTGTTTTAAATAGGAAATCATAACAGTGACAATCTGAGGATGATATCAGTAGCAAGCTCTTCACTATAACATTTATGTAAGACATACTACTGATATGACATAAAAAAAAAAAAAAAGGCCTGAGTACCGTTCATCATAACCTGACTATGTCATGATGTGGGTATTGCCTGTACTCTGAACTCATGGCCTCTTAAGCTTTATTATACTGTTCTGAAAGGAGTCCTGGTGTGGCACGGCAGGATAATGCACTGAATTGCAAGTTCAGCACACAGCAAGGTCAGCAGTTCAAACCCTCCATCTGCTTCTTGGAAACACTATATAGGGTTGTTAAGTGCAGTCAAGTGAGTTCAGACCCATAGCGATCCTCATGAGCTTGAACCCCAATAATAAATACTAGGTTTTGAAAGGTATCCTGTAGCTGATATGTAGCCCTGTGTGTATGTGTGTGTATTACTTTTTTTTGTAGTAGAAGAAATAGAAGCCCTGGTGCCACCTACTAAATAAGTCACTAAGCCTTGGAGCCTGGTGTGGCTCTCTATAGGATAAGCACTGGGCCATAAGGTCAGCAGTTGAAACTCACCAGCTACTCCTTTGAAACTATGAAGGATCACTATGAGTCATAACCTACTCAACAGAACTTAACAAACCTTTAGTTTTCTTAGTTTCTCCACATGTTAAACTTGGGTGAAACTAAGGTTGAGAATATAAGGTAAAACTCCCAATTTATACAGTAGTCTGAGGGGAGGGGGCAGGTCTGAAAGGGATTTCAGAGAGTTGCTCTCACCTCTTCCTGAAGTCACAATATATTTTTGCCCTTAAATGGATAAGCATCTGTTCTCTTGTAGCAGATAATCTTCCAACTAACTGTTCCCTTATTCACTGGCCCCTCATTGCTCTCTTCTCTTCCCCTGCAGTTGGTTTTCTTGGAGAGTATGGTTTCAGTTTTCTTTCCAACATTGACTACACAAACTTGAGCTTTGACTGACTGATAGGACATCTACCATTTTACAAATGGGCCAAGAGGTGTGGTGAACCCAATCCAGCAACTCTAACCTTAACTTGAATAAACCTCTTGCCCTGCTCAACAAAGAAAACTTTGGTGTTTTGTTTAAATATACCTACTCTGACCACATTGGTGTCAACATAAAAATGCTGGTAGAACTAAAGGGAAAGGGGCCATGTACCCTAAATAGAGTTCTGGCGCTGTTGCTAACTCATGGAGCCAAAAGATTTGTACAAGTATTCATTTTTTAAAATATAAACTATATGTGATGAATATGCCATTTCAGGCTAGAAATAATCTTACGTATATTTTTAAAATCCACTTATTGGCAGGGGTAGTACGATTCCCCTATTGAGAATTACTACTTGTTTTCATAGATTATATTGCATTATGCACCCAGACTTACTGAGAGTGCTGTAATATGTGAACACTGACTGGGAGAAGCAGAGGAAATTGAGAGGCAGTCCATATGACTTCTCAAAGAATTAGCAAATGCTTTGGTTTCAATAATACACCTGCTCCTCACCGATTTATTATCTGATATTTTGCGTTTATGGCAACTTTGGAAAAATTCTTAAGTGGTGTCTCCAATCACCCAGGTTCCACACAGGGCTGTTATTGGGCCCAAAGTGCCCCTCACAGGTCACCCCAAATAATACTGGAGGCCTTGATCATAACAGCCTCATGAAGGATGGCTGCTGACTGGCCACAAGACCTCCCATTCATCCACAATATCTCTATCTAGCCACAGAGCGTGGTAGATGGCAAGATGATATGAGGTCAGATGAAGTTCCAAAGGTGCCCTGGAGGTGAGGGAGGGGAGAGGAAAGGTTGCTACATGGGTTGCAGAGCCAAGGTGGATGGAGGACAAGCACTGTTTCAGCCTGGGGCAGGTGGCAACACTCAACCACCACCACCAGCACCTATGGAAGACACACTTGTGAGGAAGTGGGGAAAGGAACACCAGCACTGAAGATGGGAACCCCGAGTTTTGCATAATGCTGATTTTACATAACATGGTCTTTGAAACCTAACCCTGTCTGGAACTGAGAAGTGAGTATAGTTTTCGGAGGTAAGTGACGAGTCTGTGACTTGTGTGGTCTTGCCAAAAGCTGTGTGTGTCATCTCGTTTCCAACCTAAGGGTTGTTATTGTTAAGTGTCAAGCCATTTCTAACTCATAGCCCTGTACATGGTTTCCAAGAAGCAACTGGTGGGTTTAAACCACTGACCTTGCAATGAGTCCAGTGCTTATCCTACAGCACCACACCATGACTCCAACCAACGGGTAGGAATCCACAATGAGGAGAAACTGAGGGAATTAATAAGGAGCCAAATGTAAATAAATGACCATGTCAAGATGCTAATGATCAGATGCAGTGACTGAAAATAGTAATTTACTTAGACATCCATTGGACCACACCCCTTTGAAGCAAATGAAACTAGTTTAAAAGATGGGCCTAATAGGACCCTAACATCAGTTTGAATGGCAAGGTTGGTGGTTCAAATGCACCAGCTGCTCCTTGGAAACACTATGCAGGATTGCTGAGTCAGAATGACTCCAAGGCACTAATCAACAACTTGCTAAGGGCCATTACCACTACCTTGTCAGTGATTCAGAAATTGCATGTGATTCAGTTCTTACCAATGAACCAGAGAATTAATGGGGCTTTCTAGAATTGTTTCTGAGACAATTGGAAGCCAGATTTTGTGTCCCGCTGGATATGAAGTAGAAATCAGAAAGCATTGCTTGCCACTGACAACCATTTTATAACCCAAGTATGGGAAACCAGCCATAAATAAAGAAAAAAACTTCGGTTGACCATCAAAGTAAACAGAAAAAAAAACCCTGACCTCTAATGATCATTACTATAGTCTGTCAATCGCAAACCTTCTGACCCAACTTAGATTACATAAATTTATTTAATATACTGTTGTCTAACCGTCTCAAACATTAGGAAAATCTACTGCAGAAAAAAAAAAAACCTTTAAAATGTTTAAAAAGCAAAGATGTCACTTTGACAACAAACGTGCAGCTCACCCTAACTGAAATACCATGGTCTTTTCAGTAGCACGTTAAAGCCAAAAGGTTAAAAAAGGCAGATTGGGAGGCGGGGCTTGATGGCGGCGGCTAGGGTGGAGGTGCAGTGAAGTTCATCAACAATACCATAGGATATCAGGCAAAGCAGATCCAGGGCAGAGCTCCAAAACTCGGAGCCACAGACATAGGAATATTTTAAAAGTTTGAAGGCTTATAGCTAGTGGAACTTGAAGCTGAAGTAAGAAATTGTGTACTTTTAAATCTGCCGGGCTCGGAGGCCCAGAGCCGACATCTTGGGCAAGACCAAATGACAAGACCAAGTGGGGGAACAGAAACGCCGCAGGAACCTTGGAGCAAAGGTAGACAATACACTTTGTTGGTTTTGCTTTGTTTTGATCTTTGTTTTTGGAGT
>NW_006408618.1:2979434-2980624 GCF_000296735.1 Chrysochloris asiatica
ACAACACAAGAAGATATATGCACACCAATGTTCATAGCAGCACTATTTGCAATAGCAAAAAGACGGAGACAGCCTACATGCCTATCAACTGAAGAATGGATAAACTAACTGTGGTACATACAAACAATGGAATACTGTGCTACCTTGAAGAATAACAAGGAAGCTGCAAGCCTGGATGAACCTTGAAGATATTACGTTGAGTGAAATTAGTCAGTCACAAAAGGAGAAATACTGCATAGGACCACTACTATAAAAGACTATAAGAAAAAGAACCCATACTGAAGGGTGGTGGATTCTTTGCTGGTTGCTGGATGGGTGGAGAGAGGGGAGGGAGGAGAAGGTGGAGCATAGGGCAGGGAATAGACACAGGATAGTTCGGGTGCTGGGGAGGGGGGCAATATACAAGAAGGGAGAGGGGAATTGAAGAACAAATCAGATGGGAGAACAATTAAGTAGGTTTACTTGGGCTAAGTGGGACAGAGGTAAATAATGATGTATGCACAACCTTGGAACAGCAGGGCTCTGGGATACAGGGATTGAGACTTGGTTGGAATGGGGAAAAGGGGGAATAATGTCAAGATGCTTGGCTGTCTTTTGAATCTTGGTTTTCCTTACATTATATTATAAGATAGACACTGGAGGGGGAGAGAAAGGAATAGCCAGAAATATCACCATAGAAAGCTTGTAAGTCCATCTTCTGCCTGTAACTGATTGGAATACCTAAAATGGGGTACAACGTGCCCAGTGAAGGAGGCTTCCTGCAGAGCCTCTGCATTACATAAGACTATAGGTGGAATCCTGAACAGCATCAAGAATCTTCAGAGGTGGGAAATTTCCACTTGAAAGGTCTAGTAGACCAGCATGGAGCAGCTAGAAGAACATAAGATACTTCTTGAAAGAAAGACCTACAGGAAAAATACAAAACAATATAGACAGACCAACTGTTACTACAAGAACAAGGAAGTTGCTTGCCCAGGAGACATCAACAAAAGTGGTCGGGTCCCCTCAAAGCAAACCCCCTTCCAATACTAAGATTCAGTGGGAATACACGCTCTGATTGGTGACCACATCTGTCACCAATAAGGGTAAGTGAGGGAAAAACAGCAATGAAGCTGCAAGGTAAGCCCTACAACATTCAATAGACTCCTGTGAACCCACGTGGAGACCTGGTTGGCCAGCAGTGTGGCAAG
>NW_006408618.1:2981449-3009052 GCF_000296735.1 Chrysochloris asiatica
TACCCTTTGGTTGGTTGATGATGCGTGGAGGGGATTGTAACCATGGCAATGAAACGATATACGATAGGTGAAAAATATTGAATGTGCCATGGACTGTCTGGAAGGATGAACAAATTAGTCTTGGAGGAAGTACAATCAGACTGCTCCTTAGACTCAAGGAAAGTAAGACTGCTTCTTTACTTACTTTGAGCATGGCATCAGGATAAATGAATCACTTGAAAAGGACATCATGCTTAGTAAAACAGATCATAGAAAGTGAGGGAAACCATTCATGAAATGGATTGACAATGGCTAAAATAATGGGCTCAAACATGCCAACAAATGTGAGGATGACACAGGACTAAACAATGTTTTGTTCTGCTATACATAAGGTTGGACTCCTGGTGTAGCGCTGTAGGATCAGCACTGGACTGAAAGTCATATGGTCAGCAGTTCAAACCCACCAGCTGCTCCTTGGAAACTCTATGCAGGTTTGCTATGAATCAGAATTGACTCGACAACACTCAACAACAAGATATATAAGGTCGCTTTGAGTCAGAGTCAACTTAATGGCAGTGAACATCAGCATTTGTTTCAAATAATGTGGTAATATGCCTCCTAAGTAAGACTGCTGAACAGACACCTGTTTTTTATTATTTCTGTACTACCTACACTTTGAGTTCTTCAACTTCCATAGGTATTACATATTTCATATTGAATATACAATTTACCTGAAGAGTTTGTTAAAATGCAGAGCCCAAAGGTTTGTTTCTAGAGATGGACTCCACTGGTGACCAGAAATTCTCCGTTTTTAACAACGCAGGTGAATACAATGTTGATTACAGTAGATACTACTTCTGTCACATACCCAGCATCATACATTTGGCCTTTAGTCTGTATTAAGAACACTCAGACTTCATTCTGCTTCAATCTACAGTCAATACTCATGGAAACAGCAGTCAAGAAATGAAAAGACATTTTGCATTAGGCAAATGTGCTGCATTAGATCTCTTTAAAGTGTTGAAGAGCAAAAGATACATTTGAGGACTACGGTGTACCTGACCCATGCCATGGTATTTTCATTTGCTTCATATGCTTGTGAAAATTGGACAATAAATCAGGCAGGCCACAGAAGGATCTATGATGCATTTAAATTATGATGTTGAAAGTATCATAGCATAGATGAAGCATCCTAGTTAGGTCCTACTGTCCCTCCAAAGAACTGACAGGGCATAGGCACAATACAAAGGAGCTCCGGTAGCATAGTGGTTACGAATCGGGCTGTGAACCTCAAGGTCAGCAGTTCGAAACTACCAGCTGTTCTGTGGGAGAAAGATGAGACTTTCTGCTCCTGTAAAGATTTATAGCCTTGGAAACCCTATACACGGTCGCTATGAGTCAGAACCGACTCCAGGCACATAACAACAACAACAATAGGTACAATACACACACACACACACACACACACACACACACACAAAATGAGAGACAGTAACAAGCAAGCAGAAGATTTAAAAGCATAGACAAAGGGTAGACATTCTCACAAGAGGTGAATGGGCTTCCACCTCGTGAGAGAGGAAAGCCTCGAGTGTGTTCCTGGTTTTACTTTTCATGCTGTTTCCTCTGGGCAAGCTCTGGAGCTTCTGATAATTGTCTCCTGATTCCTACCTTTTCCTATCATAAATTAAGGCTCATCATTGGTCATTTCTTCCAGGATGCGCTTCTTTCCTATTATATCTGCCTGCTATAATTGTATTCATAAGCTAGCCATCTACTGATTTATTATAGTGGTACTATGATTAGTTTCTTGTTCACATCAAATTAGTTCTCTTCTTCTCTGTGTGTGCCTGATTTTGCTAAAAGTCCCCTGCTCTATTTTTCCTTTTACTAGACATTCCTGACAGGTCAGGTTGTTTCCTGCATTCTTTGTTATTGTTCTGTGGTTAGCCTCTTTTCCTTGTCCTAACTACTTAACAGAAGTACCCTGAACTGTCAAAAGAACAACAAAAAAAAAATTTCTTGAAAGAAGTACAGCCAGAATGTTCCTTGGAAGCCAGGATGGCAAGGCTTTGTCTCTCATGTTTCTGACATGCTACCAGGAGGGTCCAGTCCCTGGAAGATATCATGCTTGGTCAAGTGGAGGGTCATCGAAAAAGAGGAAGACCCCCAATGAGATGGATTGGTACAGTGACAGCAGTAATAGGCTCAAGAGTAGCAACAATTGTGAGATTGGCGCAGGACCAGACAGTATTTTGTTCTGTTGTGCACAGGGTTGCTATAAGTCAGAACCGACTCAGTGGCACCTAACAACCCAGATGATTTTTAGCATGGCAAGGTGAGGGACCAGTTGAAAATTCAGCTTGAGATGAATTTTGAGATAGGTGTAGCCATGTGACCTTTCTAGTCTGGGGCAGAATGCCTTCCTGACTGAAAAGGTTCATTGGCCCACTCCTGAAAGGCAATGGGATGCCTGGAGGTAGGCATTTTCTTACCTCCACAAAGATAAAAGCCACAAGTCTAGGATGGAGAGAAGAACGTTACAAGGAGCCTGTGTCCAGGTTAACTTCTTCAAGCCCCTGCACCACTCGTACTCTATGTCCCAGCATCTTGTTAACAGAACAACAAACACATATTTGGTTCTACCACTGTGGTCAGCTTTTTGTAAAGTGCAACGACCCCAAAGTCAGCTGACACACAGCTGTGATCCACATAGCATGCTGAGAAATACTGCCTTGATTTGCTAGGCATCCAGAAGGGTATTAAGAGTTTGAGCTTGACTTTTGTTCTCCTGTGTTTCTTTCTAATCTTGCCTCCATTTTCCCTACAACAGAGAACTGTGTACTATTCTAAAGTTTTGTTGAGATGAAAAGGAATAATGGATAAATAATAAGCAATTAGACAATAAAATTCAGATTTATTTGAATTTACAAAATAAAATGCGAATTGACACCAAGAAGTACTATGAAACGTAAGAAGCACTAATTTCTTCTAAATGTTACTTGTAAACACTAAGGTCATGGAACATAGTCCTATTTTTCAGTATTTACTAAATTTGTGTGGGGAGAGCAGAAGAATATAGAAAATAACAGGGAGGAATTAAGTGTAATACTTTCATAAATCAAAATTATAGGTCTTATGCTTTAAATAGTAATATATCAACTGTACAACAATATTGATAATAAACTACTATATCTTTTGTTGTCAACTGGAAACAGGACTTTTTTGAGTTGTAGGTAATCTCATATTATCCTGCAGAACGTTTGAACATCTTAATTATAACAAAGCTACTCAAATTCAGAGTTTTTAAAACAGTCCATCAATTGCTCGTAAAATAAATACAGCAGTACATCATTTCAGCAGCCTCTAAGGAAGCTCCTTGCCAGATAAAATCCTTCAGCACTTGAGCCAGGATATTAGTTCATCTTTAACCCAACTTCACACAGCACATTAATTTGCTTTTTTTTTTTTAAATAGCCAGTTTCCAACTATAAAAATCAAAAGCAACATATTAGACATTGAACAGTTCAGAAAAACTTATTTGCTAAGTTCACCTTGAAAACTTTCCATTTTATTATCTTGCAACACTACCTTGAAAAGAGCTCCTGTATCACATACGGACTTTAAGCACTACATTAAATATGCGTTGCCTCTCTACAAGGCCATCTTCTATAGAGATACTACATTAATCCAGTTAGAGCAATCCATCAAAGGCGTGTTTAAGGAACACAGAAAGTTTATGAGTTGAATTGCAGTGAAATTTTTAACTGATTGCAAGATCACTAGAAACTTTTTTTCTAAAATTGGAATAAGCATTTAAAGTAATGCGACTGGGAAAACAAAAAAAAATAGGAAGAACCAGAACCCCAATGATTTTGCCTCCCAATTAGAATATGCATTTGTGAAACAGGATCCTGCTCAGAGGAAACGGCAACTCTGAGAGGGATGCTACTTTTTTTGTTAAAAGGAATCATGGACTATACCTGGTCAGTTCAACTCCCAGGGCCCAACAAACACTCTGAAAATTACTCTGGTTGTTGTAAATGACAATGGTCATTTACAACAGTATGTGTATCAAAAAGGTTTTAGAGTTGGACTATCAGGTTTGGAATGGGGTGGACTAAAGGATTTCTCTTGAGGCCGTTCTTAGCACATCATTTTTCCTTCAATGACATGTTTCTTTGAAGTGACTTGGCATCTGGCTGACAGAGATGGGTGAGTCAGGGGACGGAAGTCCATCCTAACTTACTTACTCTTTGTCTAGCTCTTAGTGCCAGCCCCTTGACTAATCCTAGTGCCCTGTCAAACCTGTCTTCTCCTCCACTCCACCCAGCAGTGGACTTTGGCCTAAATGAACTCTACTAGGGGTCCGGTGGGGCCCTGAGTCTTGCAAGCTCCCTCATCACCAACTCTGTCTATGCCAACCATCACTACCTGCTTTGCTTCTTCTCTGTCCTGGCCCAATATGAAAGGCTCCCATCTCCCTCCCCAACTCTGAGCAAGACTTCCAGCACTTCTCATGTTTCCCTAAAGTAGTCCTCATTGTAAAGGAAAGGAGGAAAAGACTAGGGCAAAAGCCTGAGGGACTCTTTATAACAAAATATTTTGGGAGGCTCGTCTTTTATCTTTAAATTTTGTGCAAATTTACCATTCTACACCATAGTATAAAACAATGTTTTAAATAATTTAATAGTTCAATGAGTTACCTTTTCCCTTAAAAATAAAACCCTTTAAGCAAAGTTGGTATGGTACCCTAGGAAGATACCCATGGCTCTACATACTCCTCCCACTCAGACTTCCATGGGAATGAACAGTTAGGAGGGAGACGCACCACATGAAGCATGGCCTCCCACCCCCAGCCCTAATCACATAGATTGCTAATATTCTAGCATTTTCAGTTCTAAGTAATTTCGGTGAGTCTTATCCCAATTTGTCCAAATGAATGAACTGCATCTAGGACTCTCTTTTCTTATCACCTATATTTTGCTAATTTGGTTATTTGTTTTAGTTGTATAGTTTAATTAGAAAAAAATCCAATCAAAGTATCAAGTTTATTACCTCATTCATTCCAGCTAAAGACTCTCTTGACCAATCCACTGTTTTCATTGTCTAAAGCAAAAGAGAATATCAGTGTTGACCGTGTTGATCCAAATACATGCATTCAGCAGAAAAACTAAATTAAGAATTGAACAAGAAACGTGGCAGAATATTTTCAGATCTCATTTGGTTTTCTCCCTGTATGTCTCCCCTTTTTCTTCCCCCTTTCAAGCGGGCTTTTTGCTTTCTTTCCTCAAGCAGGTTTGTAACAGGCTCCACAAAGCCCACAAATACAGGGGCTAACAAACTCAAATGATAGAAGCAGGTTACACATAGGAACAGTGCTGACAGTGGCAAACTGGAGAGTGTCTGCTTCCTCTCTAGAAGTTGGCAGATATTCCCATTGTTGCCACATATAGGAATGAAGGTCAAGTTTGAGAATGTTCTGGTTTTTCATAAAAAGTTTTTTTTTTAATCTGACTCTTTATGTGAAATTTATATGAGTAGTTGGCAACTAGTAAAAAAAAAAATTTTCCTAAAGAAAACATATGATGATACTACCCAAAGCAATTTACAGATATAATGTAATTCTAATGCAGGTCCCAGCTACGTTCTTTAAAGAGATGGACAAAACTATCATGAACTTTATATGGAGAGGAAAGAGACCTTTGATAAATAAAGCATTGTTTAAGAAAAAGAATAAAGTTAGAGGTCTCTCACTCCTTCATCTCAAAATTTACTATACAGCCATAGTGGTCAAAACAGCCTGGTACTGGTACAATGAAAGATACATAGATCAGTGGAACAGAATTGAGAACCCAGAAGTAAATCCATCCACATACAGCCAACTGATCTTTGATAAAGGACCAAAACACATTAGATGGGGACAAGATAGTTTCTTCAATGAATTGTTGTTGTTATGTGCCATGGAGTCAGTTCTGACTCATAATGACCCTGTACAGGGTTTCCAAGGCTGTAAATCTTTACAGGAGTAGAAAGCCTCATCTTTCTCCCGTGGAACAGCTAGTAGTTTTGAACTGCTGACCTTGAAGTTTGCAGCCCGATTCATAACCACAACACTACCAGATGGTGCTGGCAAAATTAGAAATCTACTTGCAAATGAATGAAAGAAGACCCATATCTCATGTCATGTACAAAAACAAACTCAACAGGGCTTAAAGACCTAAATGTAAAACCTAGAACTATAAGGATCATCAATGAAAACTAGCAACAAATCTAGGGGCTCTAATACATAGCATGGAGTCCTGGTGTGGCACTGCAGGTTAATGTGTTGGACTACAAAGTTGGTTTGAACCACAAGGTTGGTGGCTCAAGTTTACCAGCTGCTTGACGTAAATCTTATACAGGGTTGCTGTGGGTGGAACTGACTTGATGGCACTTAACAACAACAACAATACATTGCATACATACACTATCAAACATTGCAAAACACACACAAATAGTAGAAGACAAAATAGATGACTAGCATTTCCTAAAAATTAGAAATTATGCACATCTAAATAGTTCACCAAAAGGGTAAAATGGGAGCCCATGGACAGGAAAGAAGGTTTTTGCAACCATATTTCAGACAAAGAACTAATATCTAAAATATATAGAAAACTGCAACACCTCTACTAGAAAAAGACAAGCAACAAAAATTTTTAAGTGGGAGCAGAACATGAACAGACACTTCACCAAGGAAGACTTTCAGGCAGCCAATAAACATATGAAGAAATGTTCACAATAATTAGCCACTGTTGTTGAGTGCTCTTGAGTTGGTTCCAACTCATAGCGACCCTATGTAGGGTTTCCAAGGAGGAGGTGGTGGGTTTGAACTGATGACCTTGTGGTTCGCAGTCCAGTGCTGATCCTACAGCACCACACCAGGAGCTCCATTAGCCATTAGAAAAATGAAAATCAAAACCACAGTGAGATATCATCTCACACTAGCATCAACAGCAAAGTTAAAAAAACAACAAATGCTGGGTAGGGTATGGAGAGACTTGGAAAACTCCTACATTGCTGGTGGGACTATAAAATGGTTCAACCACTCTGGAAAACAGCCTCAGAAAGTTGGAAATAGAAATATCTTATGAGGCAGTAATCCTTCTACTTGGTATATAGCCACAAGAAATACAAACCAGGACACTAGTAGATATACGCACACCAGTGTTCATTGCAATAGCATTCACATTAACAAAAAGATGGAGACAGCTTAAGTGCCCAACAACGGAAGAATGGATAAACAAACTTTGGTACATACATATAAGGGAAGACTATGCAACCTTGAAGATTAATGATGAATCTGCAAAATAGCTCATTACATGGATGAACCTGGAGGACATTATGCTGAGTAAAATTAGTCAATCTCTAAAGGACAAATATCATATGAGAACATTACTGTAACAGTTTATGAAAAGGTTTCTATACTAAAAGAAATATTCTTTGATGGTTACCAGGGGCAGAAGGGAGGGGAGAATAATTCACTAGCTAGAGGGTAGACACATGTTAGCTCAGGTGATGGGAAGGGCAATATACAATGAGGGGAAGGGCAATATACAATGAGGGGAAGGACTATGCAAGAAGAGGGAGGGTGGCAGATGAACAATGAATATAAGGTAAGAATTAGGGAGGTATGCATGGGCTAAATGGGATAGAGGTAAATAGTGACTTATACATAACCTTGAAACAACAGTGTTCTGTGAGTAGATATATGGACCAAGACATAGGCTGAATAGGTAAAGGAGAGGGAAAATGTTTATGTGTCTATCTTGTGGATATGGGTTTTCTCGAATTTGTAAAATAAGCATTTGTGTGTGATAGAAATGAATATTGGGAATTATGACTACAGAAAGCTTGTAAACCCATCTTCAGCTTATAACTGATTGGATTTGCTAAAAGGGGAGTCAGAATTTGCCAAGGAAAATAGATTTTCTTGTTGAGCTTTTGTAGACCATGGTGGAAGCCTTAGGTGGAAAACTGAACCCTACCCAGATCCTTCTGAGTTAGAACATTCCCACTTGAAAAAGCATACAGACTAACAGAAGATTCTTATTGAAAGAAAGACCTACAGAAAAAAAAGCAGACTGACATCAGAGATGGAAGCAAAGATGATGACATTGAGAGATAGAGCAGCTGAGGACTCTAGATTCATGGAAACAGAAAGGTTGTATGCTGGCAGCCAATAGGCAGGCTTGCAGAATGTTCCTTGGGTTTGTTTTTTTTTAAATGATAATATATTCCTGGGTGTTTGTGTGTACATCAAAACAAAACAAAACAAAACAGAGGGAATGAAAACGAATACTGTTGAATGATGACACATGGAGGGGATTGTTATTATTGCAATGATATGAAATATGACAGGACGAGTGCAAAACTGATGTGTTCCCATATAATCTATCATTCAATGCACAATAATAGCTTTAAAAAAAAAAAAATCAGACTATTTGGCTGTTTGAATATCAAGCAAGCTGATATTCAAAGACATTAAGGCAAGAAAAGTTAACCCATCAGGGAAAACCTCCTTCTAGGTAGGAAACATAAAGGGACTCCGAGATCTGTCTGGTATGTTCACTGGTAACCACCTAGGTCTACTTGTGAGTAGAAATGGGGGAAATGCAGCAATGAAGACATGGGCTGAATATGGCCATGTTCCATTGACATCCATTGACCTTGAGTTGGGGAAGGGAAGAGGAAGGGTTGTCTGGTCTGAAGTTTAGGGAGATATGTGAACTCCTGAGCCCATGGGCAATGACCTATCCCCTAGGGGATAGGGCTGAGAGTGAGGCAGCCAGCTAGTCTAAAGTGCAGGAAGAAGTGCATGAACTCCCAAACCTGCAGCTAGCACCCATTTGACCTAATTTGGCTGGCTAGCTGACCAGAACTTGACCAGGTGAAGATAAAGATGTTTGATACTGTGTGCAAGTGTAAATTGCTATAGTTTGATGAGCTGGACTTTTGCTTATAGATGCAATTGCTCAAAATTCCAACTAGAATGAGAGAATTCTTCATATCAAGGAACAAACTTGTTTCCTCAGTGTACTGGAGTGATAGAGATGGGCAATTTAGACATTAACTATCAAAACTGTGGGTGAGGTGGGGGATATAGAGGCATGAATTGGCTTGCTTACAAGCTTTCATGAGAGTGCTTAGTTTCAGAATTAGGAGGGTAAAGTAGAATCCCCACGAATAGTTTTCTTCTTTTCAGATGGATCTGGTGAAAGGAAGTGGGGGATGGTAGTGAGAGGATTTTATGATTCAGTGGTGAGTACTTGTTAGCAGGATTCATTGTGATTGTCACAACTGTAATTGTAGATGATGTGTAACTAAAAGTAGGGAGTAGTTAATCTTTCATCTGAGGAACAGACAATCCTAGGACCATCAGGAAGCTAGAGCATGAGTGGAGTGTGAGAGACAGCGGCAGAGGTCATGGCATGGAGAGACAGAGCAGCTTCCGGCTGTAGGCCAATGAACTGAGTAAGGCTGTGTGCCTGGGCAGGAAGCGGGCCTGCAAAATGTGCCCTTTGGACATTTAAATGAATATGTATTTTTTGTTTTTAAGTATCATCAAAAATTTTTGCTTTGTTCGTTTGTGAAATATAAGATCTAAATGGGAAGCCACAGGGAGGAAGTAGTAAAATTGTTGTTGCAGGGAAGGGATTATATACTTTGTAATCATTGAGATGAAATAAAGTGTATATAATTTGTTGAATATAAAGCTGATGATCTTTTCTGGAAACCTTCGCTCGATTCACAATACAAAGTTTAAAAGAAAAAGAAAAAAAAAAAAAGGAAAATCTGAGGGACAAGCCCAGTGCAGTGACTAGTTTCTAACCCATGGTTCTACCCCTTATGATTTTGTCCCAAACCCATTAGGGGAATAGAGTAATGTATTTCCTGCAGGCCTCATAAGTACTTGGGAAGGCCTAAGGAGGAATAGAAACTTTTTGGCCCAATAACTATTGGAACCTATGTCCTACCTCCTGAAAGTGCTTAGGATTCTGGATTTAGTAGCCCTCAGGGTGCCTAACAGGGATTGACACTGGGCCCTGAGCTCTCTGCCTTGCTGCAGACTCCTATACCCACATGCTATGGAAACAGCCGAGTAACAGACCTACTTATCCAAAATAAAGAGAATGTGTGGGCTAAGGTAATGGTCATTTCAGTGTTAGCCAGCTTGGACAGAGGGGTCTTCCTAAATAATGACCATATAACCCCAAAACAGGAGATGAAAAGTGGTTAACTGATAGAGTGACTGAGTTGAGTCACTGCCAGAGGTGAAGCGTAATTCCTTGTTTAATACCTGCCTCTCCTTCCAAACTATGAGCACCACAAGGGCAGGGGTCATGCTTGGTTTGCTCACCCACGAGTGTGGGGTACCTGCCTAGCATACAATGTGTAAGCATCAAAACGTGGCTTTACTTTCTAAGGATCATGTAAATGTGAAATGTTGTTATTGCTAAGTGCCTTCAAGTCTGTTCCAACTCAGAGTGACCCCGTATAAGGTTTCCGAGGAGCCACTGCTGGGTTGGAACAACCAACCTTGACGTTCAAAGTGACCTTGCAGTCCAGTGCATTATACTGCAGCACCACACCAGGACTCCAAGTGTGAAATAGTGAGATGTAAATAGAATAAAGTCTTACTTTACAGACAATTTGAAATCATGTAAATCACCCTCAAATGATCGATGCATTTTAAGAATTGCATGTTGTCTTAACTGGCAGGCCACATGAATTATAAATCCCAGGATGGTGCCAAGTACAGAAAGAAATCAAAGGCCAGTGTTTCTAAGCTGGGGCATTGGAGAGAGTGCTGACCCTGGGCTTGGTAGGGCAGGGGTGCTGAGCATTGAACGGATGATCTTGAGTACCGTATCTACAGAACAAGATCTTTCTATTAGTCTTTTTTGTATTATGCTGTGGGCTTTGCAATAACTTCACCAAAAGAATTTGGGTTTTGCCCTTGGTTCCTTAGAGATGACCTCTAAAACCTTGGAATTTCCCTACTAATCAGATGTGTCTCGGATGAGTGCTGCAGACTGCACCTAACCTAATAAAACTAACCACATCTAAACCCACCACAATCAAGTCTGTTTTGATTCACTGTTGTTGTTAAGTGCCGTCAAGTCAGTTCTGACTCATAGCAACCCTTTGAGCAGCTGGTGACTCTGAACCGCTAACCTTGCAGTTCAACCCAACCTTGCAGTCCAGTACATTATCCCACAGCACCACACTGACAGTGTTCAACTACTATTCGTAAGGTTTTCAGCGGTTAAAAAATCAGACGTTGCCCTCCTTTCCTTTTTCTGTGGTTGTCCTAGTCTAGAAGCTCTGCTGAAACCTGTCCGCCACGGGTGACCCTGCTGGTATTTAACATACTGGTGGCATAACTTCCAGCATCACAGCAACACAGAAGCCACCACAGCGGGACAAACTGACAGACGAGTGGTGGACCTGACCTAATAGGTTATGCTAATGAAGTGACTTTTGGTCAGATGGTTAGGATCAGAAGACGAAATGCTGCATGCGATTTTGATTAATGTTGATTATTACTCATGCAAATTCATAGCACCTTGACACATGCAGTCAGATGCTTTAAAAAATGACTAATTGCTCATTAACAGAAGGTTAACAGTTCAAAGCCACAGCCACTCTGAACAGAAGATGGACAGTTGATGGGTGTCATTTCATTTTTAACAGCCACAGCAGTTTGGAAACTCACTGAGTACAGTCCTCCTGTGTTTTATGGGGTTACTCTGAGCCAGAATCGACTTGACAATGGGTTCGGTTTGATTACTTAAACCCACTGCCATCCAGCCAACTCTGAATTACAGTGACCCCTATGTAGGATTTCTGAGGCTGTAGATCTTTATGGGAACAGAAAACCTCCTCTATCTCCTTGGAGTGGTTGATGGATTCAAACTGCTGACCTTGAGGTTAGCAGCCCAATGTTCAACCCACTATGATGCTGGGGCAGTAACTATCAAAATGCACTTCAAAGCAAGTCTTTTGAGTTTTGGCTGTGACCATGATTTGGAATACTCAAGGTGCATGGGTCATGTTCCATATCTCCTTCAGCTATTGAGAGCACTGTGGGCTACTATGAAATGGTCTCTTCCCTCCCCTTTCCTGCTCCACTCCCTTGTGTACTTTGTAGCTCCAGAAGACCAAGGCAGAACACAACACAGAAGCTGCTCTCCCCTGTCAGTATGTGATGGGACGGGCATCGGAGATGAAGGGGCCTTCGGCATTTAGGCATCTGGAAATCTCTAACACAGGATTTCCCAAAAGCAATGTAGCAGTTGGGGGTGGCCCAAGGATGGAGTCTCTTTTGAAAAGTAAATTTCTGTAACACTCAAAGAGAATGACAAATGATAAACCCACACAAAACCCAACCATCTTTCTCCCTCAGAGCAGCTGGTGGTTTTGAACCTTGCAATTAGCAATCCGATGCCTAACCCACACCACCACCAGGTCCCCTTTAAATCATTTTCTTAGAATTAAGTGAATTTTACATATACCAAAGTTCCTTCTTAATAGTTTTCCTAACCCTAAAAAGTTATCCCTTACCTGTGTCCAGGCAGATGTTAGTAATGTCATTGATAGGATCAGATGCTAGGATAACCAACAACTTGCTTAAAACAGAAGTTCCCTGAATCTAAAGGAAAAAAGCCAAAATTAGTTAAGAGAACTCCCTGATTTCTAAGCTAACTGCTTCTTAGCCTTTCTAAAGAATATAAGAAATCAACCACAACCTAGAACGGCCTCCAACCTCTGCTCTTTTTCATTTTAATTGTAAATCCTCTTATATATTATTCCATAACATCTTCAGAAAATTGTCTTTTGCATATGAGGGGTCTTCACAAATCTCATGGAAAAATAGACACCAGAAAGGAAATTTTGAGATGGATTGACACAATGGTCTCAAACATTGCAACATTTGGGAGGATGGATGGCAAAGGTCTGGGCAACTTGGTGTGATGTTGTGCATAAGGTTGCTACAAATCGGAACCGACTCCACAGCACCTAATAACATTTGTGATTAATTGGAAATTCCCAATTTGGAATACATGGACTCCCAGGACTTCCTAGGACTCAGGCCTAGGCTTCTAAGAACTGCAGCGCTATCTGCCTTTCTCGGGGTTTTTTGCCCCATATGCCACTGCAAGTAGCATAGAACGCCATAACCATCATTTTTTTAGATACTACATATTATCTCATTTGATCCTCACAATAATCTTATATGGCTGCTATGATTATCCCCATTTTACAAATAGGAAACTGAGACTCAGAAATTCTGCTTAAGCAGCTTGTCTAGGTTCATAAACCTAGTAGACAGAGAGGTCAAGTTTTAAATCCAAGTGTGCCTGATTCCAAACCCTGGTCTCTTAAATTAAACCCTTGCTTCTTACTCTCACCCCTTGTTTCAAAGCTCAAAAAAATTCATTTTCTATTAAAAACATTTCAATTGCCTTCATCCTCAGAATCACACATGGAGAGGTACAGATGAGGAATGCTATGAAAAGGGCAAATTCAATTTTTAGGAGTTTTGTATCAACTTTTCCAGGATATAAATTTTTGTTTAAGTAATGATCATCTACAGCCTGAATAGGTGGAAAGGGTCTCTCCCATAGCATCATTGCCTTGATGCTATATACTAGCGTGGCCTGAGCAATGTTGCAAAACATGCCACCTCCCCCTTGGGAAAGGCACAGCCTCATGCCAGGGCAAACATCCTGCAGATTCTAGCCCCACTTACTTGCCCCTTAGTGGCACCTTTGCGTAGGGCACAGCCTGTACACAGAAAGTCTGGGTTTGTTTTTTGTTTTGTTTTGTTTTGTTTAATTGCTCTGTTAATGGCAAATGAGTACTACAGGGCCTCTCCAGGTTAAATTTCTTTTGAACGAGGTCAGTTGAGTTTTTAAATCCTTTAAAGCCACTGCCCTCAAATTGATTCTGATTCACAGTGAGCCTATAGGACAAAGAACTATGCCTTAGGTTTTCTGAGACTGTAAAGCTTTATATGAGCTCACAGCCTCATCTTTGTCCTGCATAGAAGCTGGTAGATTGGAATCACCAGCCCTGTGGTTAGAAGCCCAGTGTTTAGCCCACAGTGTCAACAGGGTGCTATAGGATAAACACTGGACTTCTAACCAGCAGTTCAAGCTCACCAACTTCTCCTATGGGAGAAAGATGAGGGAGGCTGTCTGCTCCTGTACATATTTACAGTCTCTGGAACATATATAGGGCCTCTATGTTTCAGAATTAAGGAGCTCTGGTAACATAGTGGTTACGAATTGGGCTGCTAACCTCAAGGTTGGAAGTTCAAAACTACCAGCTGTTCTGCAGGAGAAAGATGAGGCTTTCTGCTCCCGTAAAGATTTGCAGCTACGGAAACCCTGTGCAGGGTCACTATGAGTTGGAACCGACTCCATGGTACCTTAACAACAACAAATGAGTCAGAATCAATTTGATAGCTGTGAGTTGTTGTTGTTGTTGTTGTTATGTGCCGTGGAGTCAGTTCCCACTCATAGCGACCCTGTACAGGGTTTCCGAGGCTGTAAATCTTTACAGGAGCAGAAAGCCTCATCTTTCTCCTGCAGAACAGCTGGTAGTTTCGAACTACTGACCTTGCGGTTCACAGCCCGATTGATAGGTGTGAGTATGGGCACCTTAATGGAGTCCCTGGGTGGCACAAATGGTTAAGCACTCAATTATTAGCCAAACGGTTAGTGGTTCGAACTTACTCAGGGGATGCCTTCAGGAGACAGGTGTGCTTCTGAAAGGTCACAGCCCAGAAAACCCCATGGAGCAGTTCTACTCTGCACACAAGGACCCGTCGTGAGTCAGAGTCAATTCATCAGCAGTTAGCAACAAGGGGTACCTTGAAGAGCAAAAAACTCCCTAGGGATGATCCACCTTACCTGCTCACAAGTTTTAGATATAATGGAAGGTGCAAAATAGGATTTCTCTGTCTTCATATCAATCACACTGCCATATACAACAATAACAAATTTCATGGTCACATTATCAATAATCATTTCATTATAGCTTGATAAAGTCTCCACATAGGCATGGTTGTACTCCACACACTTCTGAAATGTTAAGTCCTACAACGAAATTACATTTTTTCCTATAAATCGTACAATTTGACACATGGTATCAAGAAGAAAGCAGGAGTGCTCTGGGAGTGTCAGAAGGCATATGAACCCTGGGACCTACAAACAGATTTGATTTTCAGGTCAGAATGACCTCTGACAAGATTCTGAATTCAGTTTTCATGTTGTTATTGTTTAGTGTACTCAAATGTGTTTGCCCAGATCTGTCTTTGGGACTTGCACAAACTCTCAGCCAGCCAATGCTGGTAGTCACCTCTGCCTTACCAACTTCTAATTGTACAGGAATCAGTCTTAAAGAGCTTACGTTGTTGGTGTTAAGTGCCATCGAGTCAGTTCAAATTCATAGTGATCCTATATAGGGTTTTTGAGGAGTGGCTAGTGGGCTTGAACGACCAGCCTACGGTTAACAATCAAGTGCTTATCTTATAGTGCCATACTAGGACTCCTAAAGAGCTTATAAAATGTACTGAATGGTAAGCAAGGAGTCCTGGTGTGGTGCTGTAGATTATTGTGCTGGACTGCAAGGTTGGTAGTTCAGCTCACCAGCCGTTCCTCAGAAATCCTATACAAGGGCTCTATGAGTCAGAACCCACTCAACAGTACTTAACAGCAAAAGCTGTTTTCTTGGAAGGTCAGACACAACCTTCCTTCCCATCCTTGTCTTGAAAATACAAAATGTATTTCATAAAGCATACAGTAAAGAAAGCTTATTCGTATTTTAATCATGTAATGTTACCTCATCAATGAGACTTGATTCAAAATACTGAGAAGCAATATGGAGAGCAAGCTTTAACCATATATTATATTCCAGGGATGGCCAGAAGACATCAAAGCCTTCATACAAATCCTCCAGGGAGATGAAGCAGGCCTGAAAAGAAAGCAGTGAGCTTTATTGTTTCAACGTCATTTTGTTATTGCTGGTAAGTAAGTTCTGTGGCATCAGTTCTAAAGGGTTTCCGTGGCCGTAAACGTTCACAGGAGCAGAAAGTCTTAGCTTTCTACCATCGAGCAGCTGTTGGGCTCGAACCATGGATGCTGTAGTTCATTGTCCATTGCTTATTGTATGTAGCCACCGCATTCCCTTCATCACCATGTTCTAGTTGTCAAGTACCATCGAGTTGGTTCCGATTCATAGAGACCCTGTATAGAGTTCCCAGAGATTGGCTGATGGGTTTCAACCACCAACCTTGTAGTTAGCAGTCCAGTGTTTTTCCTACAGTGCCACACCAGTATACCATAAACATGTTAAAATCAAATTTTTGTAAAATAAAACAAATGTTGTATAGAGAACATAAAGCTTATAAACAATAAGTCTGTATTATATCAGTGCAAACAAATTTAACGTTGTGATACTTTGTATGTAAGATTTGGGTGAAAGTTAATTAAAGCATATTAGTTTTCAATTCAACTAAACACATTTTTTTTATATAATATTAGCTGCAATTCCCTCAATTTAACAGTCTTCTTCTAGATTCCCACCATTCGTCTATCAGTTTGTCGCACTGTGACAGCTTACGTGTTGCTGTGATGTTGGAATCTATGCCACCAGTATTTTAAGTACCAGTAGGGACACCCATGGTGGACAGGTTTCAGCTGAACTTCCAAACTAAGACAGACAAGAAAAAAAGAGAGGCACACTACACCGAATGCTTAGCCACTGAAAACCTTATGAATAGCAGTGGAACACTCTCAGCACAAGAATATTGAATATTGAAACATTGTGAATAGCATCAGAATATTGTCAGGTATAGTGATGGAGCTCAGGTATAGTGATGGTTAGGAGTCAGGCAATTTGAAACTACCAGCAGTTCTGCAAGAGAAAGATAAGGCTTTCTGCTCCCATAAAAATTTACAGCCTCAGAAACCCTATACAAGGTTGCTATGAGTCAGAACCAACACAGCACATAATCACCACCACCATAGTGCCGGAAGATGAGCTTCTCAGGTTGGAAGGCACTCAAAATTTAAGTAGCGTTGACCATAATGATGGAAATGGAGTAGAGTTTTTAGGACCTTCATTTGCTGACAGGGTACAACTCAAAAAGAGGAGAAATAACTGTAAACATCCATTAATATTCAGAACATGGAATGTATGAATTAGGAATTTCGCAAAATTGGAAGTTGTCAAAATGAAATGGAATGCATATAGATATCCTAGGCATTACTGATCTGAAATGAACTGGTATTGGCCACTTTGAATCTGACAATTATATAGTTTACTCTGCTAGGAATGGCAAAAAGAAGAGGAATGGTATCTCAGTCATCATCAAAAAGAACAGTTCAAGATCTATCTTGAAGTATAATGCTGTCCTTGGTAGAATAATATCCATACGCCTACAAAGAAGACCAGTTAATATCATTATTACTCAAATTTATGCACCAACCAATAAGCCAGTGATGATGAAATTGAAGAATTCTACCAACTTCTTCAGTCTGAGATTGATCAAATATGCAATCAAGATATATTGATAATTACTGGGGACTGGAATGTAAAGGTTGGAAAGAGGAAGTATGAGTAGTTGGAAAATAAGGCCTTGATGATAGAAACTATGCTAGAGATCACATGATAGAATTTTGTAAGACCAGTTATTTCTTCAAGGTCATATTTTGGCTGTCATGGACTTCTTTTCATTTTTTTCAGCTTCAGCCTGAGCTTGGATATGAATAATTGATGGTCTGCTTTACAGTTTCCCTGTGGTCTTGTATTGGCTTTTCCACCATTTCTTTCCACAGATTTAGGCAATTTGAGTTCTGTGTATTTCATCTGGTGAGGTTTATGTGTATAAACATCTTTTATGTTATTCAAAGAAGGTATTTGCTACGAAGACAACATTGGTCTTGCAAAATTCTATCATGCAATCTCCAGCATCATGAGGATGTAGAAGAGGGATATCATTTGTGATGTCAAATGGATCTTGGCTGAAAGTAGAGAATACCAGAAAGATGTTTACCTGTACTTTATTGACTATACAAAGGCTTCCAACTGTGTGGATCATGATAAGTTATCAATAGCATTGCGGAGAATGACTATTCTGGAATAATTAATTGTGCTCATAAGGAATCTGTACATAGACCAAGATGCAGTCATTTGAACAGAATAAGGGGATGCCAAATGGTTTAAAATCAGGAAAGATGTGTGCCAGCGTTGTTTTCTTTCACCATACTTATTCAATCTGTATGCTAAGCAAATAATTTGAGAAACCAGATTATATGAAAAAGAACATGGCATCAGGATTAGAGGAAGACTCAGTAACAGCCTGTGCTATGCAAACGATACAAGCTTGTTTGCTGAAAGCAAAGAGGAATAAAAATACTAATGAAGACCAAAGGCCACAGCTTCAATATGGGTTGCACCTCAATGTAAAAAAAGCAGAAATTCCCACCACTAGACCAATAAATAACATCATGATAAATGGAGAAAAGATTGAAGTTGTCAAAGACTTCATTTTGCTTGGATCCACCATCAACATTCATGGAAGCAGCAATCAAGAAATCAAATGGCATATTGTATTAGGCAAATTGCTGCATAAGACCTTTTTAAAGTGCTGAAGAGCCAAGATGTTGATTTGAAGACAAAACTGCACCTGACTCAAGCCATGGTATTTTCAATTTCCTCATATACATGCATGTGAAAGTTGGACAGTGAATAAGGAAGACCTTAGAAGAATTGATGCATTTGAGTATGGTGTTGGACAAAATTATTAAAGGTACCACAGACTTCCAGAAAAACAAACAAATCTGTGTTGGAAGAAGTACAACCAGAATGCTATTTACAAGCCAATATGGCCAGACTTCATCTCTCAAACTTTGTACATATTATCAGGAGGGACCAGTCCCCAGAGAAGGAGGACTTCAGGCATGGTAAAGTGGAGAGACAGCAAAAATGAGGGAGACCCCCCTCAACAAAATGGATTGGCACAGGTAGCAGCAATAATGAGGATGGTACAGGACCACGCAGTGTTCCCTTCTGTTCTACATAGGATCGCTATGGGTCAGAACTTATTGACAGCACTTATCAAAAACAACAATGACTTCTTCATTGAAAATACCTTTTTTAAACAACATAAAAGATGGTTATACACATGGACCTCAACAGATGAAATACACAGAAATCTATTTGACTACATCTGTTGGAGGAGACAGTGGTAAAGCTCCATATCACCAGCCAAAACAAGGCCAGGAGCAAACTGTGGAACAGACCATCAATTGGTCATATGCAAATTCAGGTTGAAGCTGAAGAAAATTAAAACAAGTTCACAAGAGCCAAAATATGACCTTGAACATATCCCACCTGATTTAGAGATCATCTCAAGAACAGAACTGATGCATTTGACACTAATGACTAAAGGCCAATGAGTTGTGGGATGACATCGAGAATATCATACAGAAAGAAATACAAAAGTCAACAAAAGGACAAGAAAGAAGGAAAAGACCAAAATGGATGTCAGAAGAGACTTTGAAACTCTTGAGGGTAGAGAAGCTAAAGAAACTGGAAAAATATTATGATGAAATGTGCAAACACCTGGAGTTAGAAAACCAAAAGGGAAGAATATACTCAGCATTTCTCATGCTGAAAGAACTGAAGAATTCAAGCCTTAAACTGAAATACTGAAGGATGCAGGAAGCCATCAAAAGAAAATGGAAGGAATATACAGAGTCACTGTACCAAAAAAACTGGTCAATGTTCAACCATTTCAAGGGTTACCATACTATTAATTATACTGAAAGAATAAGCCCAAGATGTACTGAAGGCATTGGCAAAAAAACAAAGCTTCAGGAATTGATGGAATACAAATTGCAATGTTTTAAGAAATGTGAAATGCTGAAGGGTCTCACCTGTCTGTGCTAAGAAATTTGGAAGGCAGTTAACGTGGTCAAGCAACTGGAAGAGATCTATATTTGTGCTCCATTTCAAAGAAAAGTAGCTTAACAAAATGTGGGAATCATCAAACAATATCATTAATATCAGAAACAAGTAAAGTTTTGCTGGAGATAATTCAAAAATGATTGCAGCAGTACACTGATAGGAAGCTGTCAGAGATTCAAGCCGAATTCGGAAAAGGACATGGAATTATATGACATCATTAATGATATCAGATGGATCTTGGCTAAATGCAGAAACTTCCAGAAAGCTGTATGCTTGTGCTTTATTGACTATACAAAGGCATTTGACTGTATAGATAGCAAAATACAAATAACATTGGGAAGAACACTTAATTCTGCTCATGAGGAACCTGGATATAGACCAAGAGACAGTCATTAGAACAGAACAAGGGGACACGGAGTGGTTTAAAATCAGGAAAGGTATATATCAGGATTGTATCCTTTCACCGTACTTATTCAATATGTATGCTGAGCAAATAATCTGAGAAGATGGATTATATGAACATGACATCAGGATGAAGACTCATTAACAACCTGCAATATGCAGATAATACAACTTTGCTTGATGGAAGTGAAGAGGACTTTAAAAACTTACAGATGAAGATCAAAAATGGTAACTTTCACTATGAACGGCACCTCAATGTAAAGGAAACAAAAATCCTCACAACTGGACCAATAAATAACATCATGATAAAAGAAGAAAAGATTGAAGTTGTAAGGACTTCATTTTACTTGTATCTGCAATCAACACTCATGGAAACAGCAATAAAGAAATCAAACAATGTATTGCATTAGGCAAACCTGCTGGGGGGGCGGGGGAATCGCTTTGAAGTGTCAAATGTTAACTATGTCAGTTTAAGGACTAAGGTGTGCCTGACACAAGCCATGGCATTTTCAATCACTTCAAATGCATGTGAAAGCTGGACAACGAATATGGGAAGACCATAGAAGAATCAATGCCTTGAAGTATGGTGTTGGCAAAGAATATTGAAAGTACCATGGCTTTCCAGAAGAACAAGTAAATCTTTCTTGAAAGATGTATATCCAGAATGTCCTTAGAATCAAAGATGGCAAGAATTCATCTCTCATACTTTGGACATGTTATCAGGAGGGACCAGTCCTGAAGAAGGACATCATGCTTAGTAAGGTGGAAGGTCAGCAAAAAAGAGGAAGACACCAGTGAGATGATTGACACAGTGGCGGCACAATGGATTCAAATGTAACAATTTTGAAACAATACAGGATTGGGCAATGCTTCATTCTGTTGTGTATAGAGTCATTGAGTCGAAACTGATTCAATGTTACTTAACAAGAACAAGACTCAAGGAGGTTAAATAACTCACTCCAGACCCCACAACAGAATATGGTAGAGTTTAGTAGACTCAAATGTGACACACTAAACCTGCAAGTCTCAGCTAGTTCACATTGCTTTCCAATAGCTTTAGTTAAGTGACTAGCATATCAGACACAAAATGAAGAAAAGATACTGGTGCTTTTTATTTACTTGAAGAATTATTTAATAACAATATAGATAACCAGCTTCTTACCTGTAAAATAGTTTCACAGATGGCAGTATATTCATTTTCATGCTTAAGCAGACAGTTCAACTCTCCAATGATGTCCCCACTAGTGTAGAACTCTGTAAACACTGTTGTGGATTCTCTGTCAGGCTTTAGACTTTTGTCAATTCCAAAGGAAGGAGGTGAACCATGCAACTGGAAAGGAGAAAAAAATTGCAAAGGGAAATAAATTAAATGGCGTTTGACTAAGCTATGGAGTCCCTGTGTGGTATAACTGGTTAATGCTATTGGCTGCTAACTGAAAGGTTGATGGTTTGGGTCTACTGAGAGGCGCCTTGGAAGAAAGCCAGGTTCTTTTGAAGAACCAGCTGTTGGAAACACTCTGGGGCACAGTTTTACCCTTACACACATGAGGTCACAATGAATCTAAATCAACTCTATGGCAACTCTCTGGGGTTTTGACCAAATCATCAGAGTTCCCATGGTTTCTTGCAATTATTACTCTGGAAGGAAAAAGTTCTTTATGAATTTTGTCAGGTGTGAAGGAAGAATTAGGCTTCACAAAAGTCGTGGTCTCTCTCACATTTCAACTCTCCAAGGCATAGATCTGCTTTCAACCTTTAGCTTTACAGATGACCCCTATTTGCAACTTTCTACTTATACCTTTTCTTATACAAAACTCTCACAAAAACTAGTAGCTGCGGTCTGCAACTAATTCAGTCACCACCTCTGCTTCCATTAGTTATTCATATCGTAATGGAATAAAGGTGGGGGAAAAACTTGATGACACAGATACATAAATCAGATACTAAGAATTAATTATGCCTCCAAAACAAGCCCTGATTTCAGTAAAATTCTAATTTCCTTTTAATTGCTTAAGAATATTTTCTGGGAGACATCAACAGAAAATATTTTTAGAACATATATAGGCTGGTTGAGTTACTTCAGGAAGTGAATGGGTAGGCATGTTTGGGGAAGGAGGAGCAGTTGGAAACCATCCTCTCTGATGGATGGTTATTTACATAACAAAGGGCAAAGGTTTGCTGAAGAAGTTACTGTGAATGCTACCCCCTTTCATAGGAATTACCATTTAGACTTCTAAAGGCATCCATGTGTCCAAAAAACTGATTTTTTTAAAGTAGCCATCATTTTTACTGCAATTCAAAAGATCAGTGCAAGAAAGAATGCTCATCTTACTACAAAGAGATTTACCCCCCCAAAAAGGTGATAGCTATGGTACACAGAATTCTAAAGATAGCCCCTAAGATTCCTGTCCTCTTATTCAGTCAAACCCTACTCAAGGTACTACTGTGAATGGATTTTAGACGTGGAATCAAGGTTACTGATCAACTGATCTTAAAATTTGTTGTTGTTAGGTGCCATGGAGTCAGTACCAACTCATAACGACCCTATATACAACAGAACGAAACACTGCCTGGTCCTGGGCTAAGCTCACCACTGTTGCCATGATTGAACCCATTGATGCTGCCACTTGGCCAATCCATCTCGCTGGGGATCTTCCTCTTTTTCTCTGACCCTCCACCTTACCAAACATGATATCCTTCTCCAGCAACTGATCCCTCCTAACAATATATCCAAAGTATGAGAGACGAAATTTGGCCATTATGTCCTCCATGGAACACTCCGGCTGCACTTCTTCCAACACAGATCTGTTGGTTCTTTTGGCAGCCCATGGCACTTTCAGTATTCTCCTCCAACACCATAACTCTTCCAAAAGCATCAATTCTTCTACGGTCTTCCTTATTCACTGTCCAGTTTTACATAATATGAGGTTACTAAAAATACCATGGCTTGGGTCAGGCGCACCTTAGTCCTCAAGCAGACATCTTTGCTCATCAACACTTTAAGAAGATCTTGTGCAGCAGATTTGCCTAAGATTATCCTAAATTGTCCAAGTGGACTCACTGTAATCACATGAGCCCTTAAAAGTAGAGACAGAAGAGTCTGTCACCCAGATGCAGCATCCGGAGAACGACTTGGCAACTTTTTGCTGACTCTGAAACATAACGGTCCATACACATGTAAGGGCTAGAAAAGGCTACTAGGATCTAAGGGAGCCCACAGCTGACATCCAACAAGAAAACAGGGACCAGTGTTCTAGCAGTGTGTGAGTTTCGTAGTACTTGCAAGACAAATACCACAAGTGATTGGCTTTAAAAACAGAAATGTATTTCCTCAAAGTTAAGAAAGCTACACATCCAAATTCAGAGCACTGGCTCTGGGGCAAGGCTATCTTTCTGTGGAATCTGGAGGAAGGGCCTTGTCTTAGCTTCCATAGCCCTAGTTTTTCTTGGTTCTTGGTGGACCCTCACATTGCCTCTGTCTTCACCATCTTGTGCTCAGGTCTCTCTGTGTCCTTGCTGATCTTTACATCACTCAGAGTGATTAGGTTTAGGACACACTCTCCATGGATGGGACCTCATTAACATAACAAAGGAACTCAATCCCTAATAGGAATATATCCACAGGTATTGTTGTTGCTAAAGGTTGTCCAGTTGGTTGCTACTCAGAGTCCCTGTACAGGGTTTCTGAGGAGCAGCTGATGAGTTTGAACTGCGAACTTTTCGTTTCAAACCAACTTTGCAGTACAATGCATTATCCTACAGTGTCACACCAAAATAGAGGTTAGGAGTCCAACACTTATTTTGGAGAGACACCCCCAACGAGGTGGATTGGCCAAGTGGCAGCATCGATGGACTCAAGCGTGGCAACGATAGTGAGGTTGGCCCAGGATTGGGCAGTGTTTCGTTCTGCTGGGCATAAGGTCGCTATGAGTCGGTACTGACTCGATGGCACCTAACAACAACAACAACTCACTATTCAATCCATGCAAGCAGTAAGGAACTGGATTCACCAACAATCTGAATGATACTGGAAACAGATTCTCTCGTAAAGCTACAAGAAGGGAAAAGAGCTCTAATGACACTTGGATTTCAGCCTTGTGAGACTCAAGCAGAGAAAACAGTCAAGTCCATCAGACTTCTGACTGGGAAATTATAAATCTAAGCTGCTAAATTTGTGGTCATTTATTTGGGTAATACATCTTCAACATAATGCCGTTGAACTTAATATTTTATGAAGACTTAGTTAGCCCAACCATTGCAGAAAAATTTCTCCAAAGCAATACACATGTTGCATCCTTATTTTGGGTGTTTGATTTGACATAGTTAAGAAATACTGATAGTGATTAGTTTTGTTGTGATTCTAAAGGGGAGAGGCAGTTTAACATAGTAGCTAAGCACCCAGATACTGGAGGCAAACAGCTTGATTTCAAAGTCCTCCTGGGCTTCTTACGTGCCCGTGCCCGTGAGCAAGTGAATTAATTTCTAAATGAATCAGTTTTCTCATGTGTAAACCAAAGCTGTTGTAAGATTAAATGTTGCAACATGCTGCCTTTAACCCCCTCACCTCATCTATGTCCTCTGATATATTATTTATTTAACTTGTTTATTTTGTTCATTGTCTGATCCATCTCCCTATATCTCTCCACTAGAATGTAAGCCCCAGGAAGACAAAAAGTATTTTCTGCCCTGCCAGTCCTGTGCCTAGAACCAACTGTATGTGCTACATGGTAGAAACAAAGTAAATATTTGTTGAACAAATGAGTGAGTAAATGAATAGAAAGTACTTGTAACCATGCTAGAGAAAGGCCAGGCAATCCGCTTCTGAAAAATCATCCACTGTACACCTCATAGTGCCGTTGGACTCTGACACACACGAGATCATCGTGAATTGGGGTCACCACCCGACAATTGATTTTTTCTTTAATGTGTGTTACTTAGTATTGTGGTTGTTAGCTGTCACTGAGTTTGCCCTAAATTCATGGTGACCCCATGGGTTACAAAGTAAAATTGACCCATGGGGTTTTCTTGGCTGTAATCTTTATGGGAGCAGATTCAGAGGTCTGTCTTCTGTGGCACCGCTGGGTGGGTTTGAAACACCAACCTTTAGTTTAGCAGCCAATTACAAACCACTTACCCCACCTAGGCACCATGTTACTTAGTATTAAGATACAGCTGTAGATAGTTTATTTCCATGACTAATTTTGATGTCTTTAAGGTCTGTAATAACTGTTCCAAAAACAGAAAGCAAAATATATCATTTATTATTTGCCCAATAATAAGGGTTTGTGACTTGTGACCAGAATCTAGGATCTAAGAATTTTTGGGGGTCGTACATGAGGCTTACCAATGTATTCAATTGCTAGAGTTTGGCTGTTAAGGAATTCTTGTCCCCCACCATTGAAATAACTCTCTCTCTTTCTCTGTCTTGCTTTAACTCCCTCCTATTATCTGTCTCTTTCTCTCTCCCTCCACCAGAAATCCTTCTGGTTAAATTAAAAATTGTATTTTCAATCTCCATCCTACTCGATGTCTTGGAGGATTTGACTTTGTGGTTCATTCCCTTATTCCTGAAACTCTCATTTCCTTTAGGCAAATCATGTTGCCACCCCCAAGTATTGGTTTGCTTGTCTGGATTGTTGTGAGGACTGAGTAATGACTCAAGGGCTTTGTAAAACATGAAGCATCTTTCAGATGTTAGTATTATCATGATCTCTAGGCTGTAGTGTTTGCTCTGAGCAGAAACATCTTCAATCATTTGAAAAAGTTAAAAATTAGAAAGTTTCTCAGTCCCTAAAATTTCCTTTGTGTTACAATTACATATTTCAAAATACATTTCAGTTAAAATAAAAATAGTCCCTTACAATTGCCATTCCTGAAATAATTAAGTATATTCCTTGTGGCATTTCCCCTTCTTTACATATGACATCTCCATAATCAAAATATGCAAGTTTGGCTTTATCCTGTAAGAAAAGAACAAAAAAGCAAGTCAACATAAAAAAACCCTCTGTAGACCACTTTTCTAAACAGAAATATGATTTAAAAATCTAAAAATGAAGTCATGGGGTGGCACTGTAGTATAAGCACTACACCACAAGATCTGTTTGAACCACAAGGTCAGTGGTTCAAACCCACCAGCTGCTCCTCAGAAACCCTATACAGGATTTCCATGAGTCAGAAGTGACTCAATAGCACTTAACAACAACAACATTATGGTGGGTTTGTTAATGAAGTGTAATAGGATGACAAACCACATAGACTTTTAGAAAGAAAGGGAGAGGCAAACAAATTGTTGTTGCTCATGTTAGGTGCTGTCAAGTAACATTTCAACTTAGGATAACCAGAGACACAGGGTAGAACTGTCCCATAGGGTTCTCTAGGATGTAGACTTTATGGAAAGAGCCCTGGCAGCACAGTGGTCAGCAGTCCAACCCCAACAACCCAGGACCGAAAGATGTGGCAGTGTGCCACTATAAAGATTTGCAGCTCTGCTCTGTCCTGTAGGGTCTATATATGTCCGAATTAACTCCATGGTTACAGATTTTGTTTCAGAAATATTTATGAGAGTACACTGCCAGGTCATCCTTCTGTAGAAAGAAAGAAAGCTTGCCTAAGGCCAAGTAGCCAGTTTATGTATTCTTCAGGCCTTGTTCTTCTACTGTTTACCTTTGTGGTGGTGGTGGTTATATGTCAATGGAGTCGGTTCTGACTCATAGCAAACCTTTATAGGTTTTCTGAGGCTATAAATCTTTATGGGAGCAGAAAGACTTATGTTTCTCCCGAAGAGCAGCTGATAGATTCAAACTGCTGACCTTACAGTTAGCAGCGCAACATATAGCCCACTATGCTACCAGAGCTCTTTGGTTATCTTTGTAGACCTTTTGAATTAACTGCACCAGTTGGAAGAAGAAAAAAAAGGTAGGCAATTTGCTGATGTTATCATTCTAGATGGTCACTCGAAAATCAAAGACCAGATTAACAAATGATACTGACAATAAAAGGCAATAAAAATGAAAACTAAAATAAATAAAAGAGGTATTTAACTTTCATTAGAGCCATCTTACATTGGAGACATTGGAAGGAACCTGAAACGTAAGTCAAGGGACTACCTGTAAGTGAATTTTAATTATCCATGTTTTAGCGTAGTGGTTATGAATAAAGCTGCTAATCTCACAGTCAGTAGTTTGAAACTACCATCTGTTCTAC
>NW_006408618.1:3011562-3016269 GCF_000296735.1 Chrysochloris asiatica
AATGGAAGAGTCAAGAACAGAATAAAATTATGAGAACAGAGGATCTGGGAGGTCAGTCTATGATCAAAACAATGACAATGTGAAAGAAGATAAACACAGAGGAACAGAGGAACAGAGATCCAGGTGGTGGGAAGGTCAGGTAGATTACTGGGTAAAATAGACTGTCTTAAATGGAGGGAAGAGTTAATGGAATATAAGGTAAGCACAACAGTGGGGTTGGGGTGGCGGTTTTAATTTGGTTGTTAGGGATGGTAATACAAGAAGGGGGAGGGGTGGAAGAACAAGATAGATAGGGCAACACTGAGACAGGTTTGCATGTCCTAAGTGGGACAGAAGTAAATAGTAATACATGCTCAACCTTGGAACAACAGGGCTCTGTGATACAGGGATCTAGGCATAGCTTGAAGAAGGGAAATAATGCTAAAATGCTTGATTGTCTTATGAATACTGGTTTCCCTTATCTACTGTTGTAAAATAGACACTTGAGTGGGATAGAAAGGAATGTTGGGAAACATGATTACAGAAAAGTTGTAAGCCCATCTTCAGCCTATAACTGACTGGAATACTTAAAAGGGGTTCTAGAACTTGCCCAGTGAAATACGCCTCTTGCAAAGCCTTTGCAGAGTATAGGACCTTAAGTGGAATCCTGAGTCCCATCCAGAACCTTATGAGAAGGGTTATTCCCACTAGCAAGGACAAGTAGACCATCTAAAACAGCTAGAGTGACAGAAGATACATCTTCAAAGAAAGATCATTAGGAAAAACCCAAAATGAAAATGTCAGCATGACTGGCTACTACAAGAATAAGTAAGATGTTTGCCAGGAAGCCATCAAGGCAAGCAAACTTCAGGACAAACTCCTCTCTAAGAATGAAATTCAAAGGTAACACACAAACAGGCATGTAAGCTTTCTGGCAACCATGTTGCTTTACTGGTGAGTGGAAGAGGGGGAAAGGCAGCAAAGAAGAAATGGGCTAAGTTCAGCCACAGTCCATTAACTCCTGCTGACCTGAAGATGAGAGAAAAGAGGATGGGCTGGTTGGTCCAAAGTGCAGTGAGACCTGAGGACACTTGAGCCCATGGACAAGGACATAGCCACAGAGGGCTAGAGTTGAGAGTGAAGCATCCAGCTGATATGAAGTGAGAAGAGATGCACAAGAATGCCCAAACTTGGAGAAAGTACCTATTATCAATGGCTTGATAATCAATCATAACTCGACTTAAGGAAGATTACAAAAAAAAAACCCAACACTTTTTTTTTTTAAGTAAAGGAAAGAAGGGTAAATTGCTACAATTTGATGAACCTGACCTATACTCATGGAGGTGGTTGTTATGTGCCGTGGAGTTGGTTCTGACTCATAGTGACCCTACATAGGGTTTCCGAGGCTATAAATCTTTACGGGAGCCGATTGCCTCATCTTTCTCCCGCGGAATCGCTGGTAGTTTCAAACTGCTGACCTTGCGGCTCACAGCCTGATTCATAACCACTACGCTATCAGAGCTCCTTGGAGGTAGTAACTCTAAATACCAACAGAGAGGGAAGGAGTCTTCACATCAAGTATCAATGGTATCCCATCTATATAAATGGTTGATAGTGACAGACAATTTAGACATTGGCTACCTAAAGTGAGGGTGCGATAAAGGCACAAAGTGACTGGCTTAGAAGGTTTCAAGAGGGAGTTTAGTTTAAGAGTATGGGGGGAAAGAAAGAGTCCCTACTGAATAGATTTCAGCTTGTCTAGATGGGTCTGGTGAAAAGAGATGGGGATAAGATCTGTATGACTCAACAGGGAATAATTATTATCATGACTAATTGCAACTGTCACAGTTGTAAAGGTAGAAGTTTTGTAACAAAAACAGGGGAGTGGTTAATCTTACAGTCCAGAAACAGAGGACCCTAAGACCATCAAGGTAGATGAGCACAAGCAGAATGTGAGACCTTATCCAGAGAGGCAGCGACACCAGAGACGGAGGCAGAGATGGGGACAGGAGAGGTGGAGCTGTTGAGGACTCTAGATTCTTGGGAAGAGAGGGACTAAGAGCTGGTGGCCAGGAGGCACTTGCAGAATGTGCCCTTTGGAGATGCAAATTATTATATATTCCTGAGAGTTTTTTGTTTTTGTTTTTTTTTAAAAGCTAAAGTGGATAGAGAGAAATACTGTTAACTGATGATGGCACATGGAGGATATTATAATCATTGTAATGAAACAAGGTGTATGATTTGTTGAATGTAAAACTGATGATCTGCCCTATAAACTTTCACTCAATCCACAATAAAAACCTTAAATAAAAAAAAGAGGTCTTGTGCAGCAAAAAAAGAAAGAAAGAAGAGTCAATTGTGTAGCACATCCTTTGAACCCAGGGTCCCTGAGCTGAGAACTTTCTAGCCCAGGAGATGGAAAGCTGTAATACTGGAGAAGGTGTGAAACAAGAGAAGCAATGACAATCATGGCAAAGTCCAGCAGCAGAGAAACTGTAGCAGAACCAAGAGACTAGCATGAACTAAGGCAACTACAGTGAGCATGCTGACCCACAGTGGAGTTCCATTAGGCAGGAGGCTTGCTGGAGGAGTAGGGTACCTCTGGGCACGTATTAGCAGAGCTAAAGAGCTTTGTAACATCTCCAAATAGACCAGAGGCCAGACCAAAAGACCAAGGGGCCAAAGGGCCACACAGCCAAGAGAAGAGACCTGTCCTGAGGAAGCCAATGGGAACCTTGCATGGTCAAGAGGAGCTGAGAGAATTGTCTGCACTAAAGAAGGGAGACTTCACCTACATGCTTCCTGATACTGATCCAAAGTTGTTGTCTATTGGTGATAAGAGGTGAAGAGTTAAACCTGTTACTTTCTAATAAACTCCGTAACTTTGAGTATAGTCTGTGAGTTCTGTGTGATCATTGCAGTGAATCATCAAACCCAGCAAAGAAGCAGAGAGTGCTGTGGGAGAGACCACTGGTGTCTGAAATAGTAAATGGTTGAAGAGAGAAGGTATGTCCAATCTTGGGTTGATGTGGATTCTCTCTCCTCTCCCTAACGTTAGAGGAGGTTGGATGCCATTATTGTTTGCAGATGAATATCAAGAACTATTCATATTAAGGGACCAATCACCTTTTGCTGTTGCATCAACTCCAACTCATGACGACCCCATGTGTGTCACAGTAAAACTGTGCTCCATAGGGTTTTAACCATTTGTACCACCCAGGGACTCTATATTAAGGAAAGGACCACTTAAAGACTGAGAGATGTTTGTAAGGTCTTGTTGTTAGGTACCATAGAGTTGGTACCAACTCATAGCAACCCTATACACAACAGAACGAAACACTGACCAATCCTGGGCCAACCTCACAATTGTTGCTGCGCTTGAGTACATCAATGCTGCCACTTTTGACAATCCATTTCACTGGGGGTCTTCCTCTTTTTCTCTGAACCTCCATCTTACCAAACATGATATTTTTCTCCAGACATATTTGTTCTTTTGGCATCCCATGGTACTTTCAATATTCTCCTCCAACACCATAACTCAAAAGCATCATTTTTTTCTACGATCCTCCTTATTCACTGTAAGGGGTAGAGAATGCCTGACAGCTTTGGCTAGGTACATTTAGTCAAGGAGGGCAAGAAGATTCTTGGCTCTGTTATGCTTCTCTTTTGGTTTACCATTGCATTGTGCTTTGCCTATGCTTTTCTGTTTATTGTACATGAAGGAGTGGAAAGCATTGAAAATAATCACCATCAAACTTGAGCCAGAATAGAAGAGCAAAGCTTTACCTTGAAAAACTCAATGAGAATCTCTTTATTTTCCAGCCAAATGATATTATTAAGATATTTATCAGGAGTAGGGGGCGGAATTGCCATTGGAAAATTATTCAGTGCTTTTATTTTTTTAAGAAGTACCTAAAAACAATCAAAATAATGGTGATCAGATCCTGAAACAGAAAATGGACATTAGGTAAAAGCTAACAAAATTTGAATAAATGATGGAATTTAATTAATACTAACGTATCAGTGTTCACTGATTATAACAATGTGCCATCCTAATTCAGGTGTTAATTGTAGGGAAAACTGTGTGTGAAGGGGCATATGAGAAATCTCTGTACTGTCCAATTTTTTTCTTTGAATTTAAAAGTGTTCTAAAAGTTAGTTAATTGATAAAACTTTTAAATTTCTAATATTTATTTTTAAATAATTGCTATTTATGTTTGCTTATTTAGAGTCTACTGTTTTGCAAATTTAACCTTGGTTGTGACTCACAGCTTCTTAAATAATCACACCTTTCTTTTTGGTGTTGATTCTCCCCTACGATTTCCCTTAGTATATTAATTCAGATTGAGTCATTTTTATAATCCAGTTAACACTGTATTCTTCTTTGTCTTAATCTCAAAATATCTAAACTGCACAGCTGATAACAAAATGATTTTTTGCCATGTTCTCATGCTCGCTCTCTCTTTCCCATGTATATAATTTGCTTCTGTAAATTCTTCTAACAGTTTCAGCTTTGTGGCCTCTGGGAACCCTTGTCTGATTTCCCCCACCAGTCAAGTGAGGGAAATAACTTTCTCTGCTTTATTCCTCTGACCTCTCTCCTACATGACCCCATTATCAAATTATTACCTCTTTGTTGTTGTTAAGTACCTTCAAGTCAGTTCTGACTCATAATGACCCTGTAAAGGGTTTTCTAGGAGCAGCTAGTGGGTTTGAACCAATCATGCC
>NW_006408618.1:3016369-3029386 GCF_000296735.1 Chrysochloris asiatica
TGACTGAATGAAAGATTGAGGAAGAGCCCTTGGACTTTGGGGTTAGTGTTTTGTTCATTAAGTATCCCCAACCCATCTCAGAGCTATCTAACATGCACTTATGGAATTGAATTGAATATATTTTATAAGACTTTTATGACCTGAGATTGATAATTATATCTCTTTTGCTGAAATTAGGCAGTTAGAAGGCATTCAATAAGTACTTGCTAAAAGATTGATTCACTCATTAACTTTCTAAACAACTGGATAGGAAAAATTAAATCCCTTTTCTTAGGAGGACTATTATTAACATATTTAAATCAATAGGTATCAAGCATTCAGTTGAGTCTTACGCAACCTTCAAAGTGATAGATGAAAAAGTAGAATACAAAGTTACACACAGGTGGGGGCCTTCAAAAAGTTCATGGGAAAGTGAAACTGGAGGATAACGGGATTTTTTCACAAACTTTTGAAGCCCCCTTCATACAATGTGTGTAGAAGTGTAACTTAAAGAATACTCTGAAGTATCACTGTTCTCCCACAGAGACACTCTAAGGAAAAATATAGTTTGCAAGCCTGAATTATGGATATATGTATATATATTGTTGTTGTTAAGTGCCGTCGAGTCGATTCCAACCCATAGCAACCCTGTATAGGGTTTCTGAGGAGTAGCTGGTGAGCTTGAACCGCCTACCTTGCAGTTCAAATGGCTTTGCAGTCTGGCACATTAAGCCACAGCGCCACACCAGGACTCCTTTTATATATATAGATGTCTCCATTTAAGCCTTTGTCTTGGTGTTCTAGAGACTAAAGAGAGGATCAGAAAAGGGAACGCTGATCTGACCTCCATCCACTTTTCTTTCTAGAGCCATAAAGAGGTTGCTGTGTCCAGGGAATCCAGTGTCGGGTTACCCAACAAACAAGACAAGCACCGGTTTACTTGTACTTACTTACTAATCTGTAGTGAACAATTTCACTTTTTTTCAACACATCAGAAATTCTGCTTCTAGGTATAACTGTTTCTTTCCCAACCCTACAGCATCTTCCTACAGAATTAAAGGCTCTTTTCACATTCACACCTGACAGGGATGGAATATGGTGACACCTCTAAGTCTACTGCTGCCACCTTGCCAATCCATCTCATTGGGAGTCTTCCTCTTTTTCCCCAACCCTCCACTTTACTAAGTATGATGTCCTTCTCCAGGAACTAGTGCTTCCTGATAATAAGTCCAAAGTATGAGAGATGAAGTCTGGCCATCCTGGCTGCCAAGGAGTATTCTGGGTGTACTTCTTCCAACACAGATTTGTTTGCTCTTTTGGCAGTCCATGGTACTTTTAATATTCTCCTCCAACACCATAGCTCAAATGCATCAATTCTTCAATTGTTCAACTTTCACATGCATATGAGGTTATTAGAAATACCATGGCTTGGATCAGACACACCTTAGTCCTCAAACTGACATCTTTGCTCTTAAACACTTTGAAGAGGTCTTGTATAATAGATTTGCCTAATGTAATACGTTGTTTGATTTCATGACGGCAGCTTCCGTAAGTGTTGATGGTTGATTCAAGAAAAATGAAGTCTTTGACAACTTTAAGCTTTTCTCCATTTATATGGATGTTGTTTATTGGTCCAGTGCTGAAGATTTTTGTTTTCTTTATATTGAGGTACAAGTCAAACTGAAGGCTGTGGTATTCATCAGTAAGTATTTTAAGTCCTTTTCACTTTCAGCAAGCAAAGTTGTATCATCTGCATATTACAGGTTGTTAGTGAATCTTCCTTCAATCCTGGTGCCACATTTTTCTTCATATAACCCAGCTTCTAGGATTATTTGCTAAGCAATAAGTATGGTAAAAGAATATAGCCTTGTTTTGTTTGAACAACTGCCTCTTGGTCTATGTACAGAGTCCTCATAAGCACAATGAATTGTTATGGAATATTCATTCTGCACAATTTTGTCCATAGCTTGTCATGATCCATAGAATTGAAAGCCTTTGCATAGTCAATAAAGCACAGATAAACATATTTTTGGTAGTCTCTGCTTTCAGCCAAGATCCACGTCCTCTTCTGAATCTGTCTTGAACCTCTGAAAGTTCCCTGTCAATGTATGGTTACAGCCATTTTTAATTGTATGCAATATTAATGATATTGTCCAATATTTTCCACATTCTATTAAGTCACCTCTCTTTTGAATGGGAACAGATATGGATCCCTTCCAGTAAGTTAGCCAGGTACTTGTCTCCCAGATTTCTTGGCATAGATGAGTGCCTCCAGTGTCACATCAGTTTGTTGCAAGATTTCAATTTTTATTCCATCAATTCCCGGTGCCTTGTTCTTTGTCAATGCCTTCAATGTATCTTGGACTTCATCCTTCAGTATCATTAGCTCTTGATCATATGCTACCTCTTGAAATGGTTTGCCATGTTTCAGTATTCACTATTCTGGTGCTGACAGTGTTCCACTGCTATTCATAAAGTTTTCAGAGAGTAAATATTCGGAAGTAGTGTGTCTCTCCTTCTTCCCACTCTGTCTTTGTCTAGAAGCTCAGCTGAAACTTGTCCATTGTGGATGACTCTGCTGATATTTAAAATACCCATGGCATAGCTTCCAGAATCACAGCAACATGCCACCCACCACAGCATGACAAACCGACAGATGAATAGGGGTTGACAGATGATAGGGCGGATTAAAGTTTTGAGGTTTGTTTTTGTTTTTTCCCATCTTAACTTTCTAACATTTTTGCAAATAGTATAGTTATAATTTTTCAAAAGTCCATTTATTATTTAACTAATTGGAAATGTCTTTCCAGTTTCTCTCTTTTCAGATCCCAAGATCCCAACACATACACACAAGTGAATCCCATCACTGCCATGTTACTTTATCATTGATTGATTCCCACCTCCCAAAGGAATTACAGTAGCATAGTGGGTTACAAGGCTGTTAACTTAAAGATCTGAAGTTCAAGCCCTCCATCTGCTCCCTGGAAAAAAGATGAGGCTTTTTCGTAAAGACGTACAGCCTCAGAAACCCTATACAGGGTTGCCATACTCAACTCCATGGCACATAGCCACCAACACCACCACCCCAGTTGGTGGGGTAATTCAAACCCACCAAGCTGCTCCTCGGAAACCCTAGACAGGTTCATTATGAGTCAGAACCTACTCGATGGCACTTAACAATAACAGTAAATACAAGTTAGGCTGTGAGTGCAGTGAGATACTGCTGCCTTTGGCACATCTTCCCGGTAGGTATTGCTTCTCTAATAAACCTCTTTTACACACATTTCATAACTTTCTAGTCTTCTGTAGCCAACCAGGTAACATCGAAACCAGCTCGACAGCACTTAACAACAACAGTTGGCAGGACTGGGTAGTACACATTCCAGTACATAGTCTTTTCCCAGAGCAGACAAATCTAGTTGGTCTGTAGAGGGAGCCAAAGAAAGAGAATCTTTAAAGATTTTCAGATCTAGTTCAAGTCCCTTCCTGAGATTTAGCCACATGGCCTGCTATACTTTGTGTCTTTATAATAAATCTAACCCATTATTCATTAAACCAAGCTCAAGTTGGTTTCTGTTACAACAATATAGTTTTGGCTGGACCCAAACTCAACCAACACACTGCCATCAAGTTGATTCTGACTCACAGGGACCCTAGACAGAGTTTCTGAGAATGTAAATCTTTATGGATTAGAAAGGCTCATCTTTCTACTGAGAAGCAGCTGGTAGATTTGAACTACTGACCTTTCAGTTAGAAGCCCAATACATGACCCACTATGCTACCACGGTTGTTGTTGTTTTAAGTTTTTATTGTGAATTGTGAGATAGTTTACATGGAAAAACATCAGTTTTACATTCATCCTATTTTATTTTGTTTTATTGCAATGATTACAATCCCCTCCATGCATCATCATTCAACAGTATTTCCTTCTATTCCCTCTGGGGTTTTTTTTGTATGTACACAAAAACACTCAGGAATATATAATCATTTAAACAGCCAAAGGGCACATTCTGCAAGCCTGCTTCTTGGCCACCTGCACACAGCCTTTCTCTTCCCTTGAGTCTAGAGTCCTCAGCTGCTCTCTCTCTCCATGTCCTCATCTCTGCTTCTATCTCTGGTGTTGCTGGTTCTCTGGATAGGGTTCCACATTTTGCTCCTGCTCACCTCCCTTGATGGTCCTAGGGTCCTCTTTTCCACTACCAGTGCTGCTTCATAGAGTGCACCAGGTAGTAATGAAAACTTACATAGGCATTAACAAAAACTGCAAGAAGTTACAGGGTTTAACACCTAAGGTTAATCACACTTTCTCTAATACTCTTCCTTCCTTAAGCCTGCTAAGGTATCAATATAGGCTGGGCACTCAGCTGATGGAATCAAGGGATTGGATTACAGGTATAACAAGAGAGGGAAATTGCTTTATTACCGTATTCATCTCGATACCTTCCTGTTTATCAATAATACCTCTTGACCAAAGGAAGATGAGGTTTTCCTGAGCTTTACAAATCACATTCTGGATTGCCTGCTTAGACTTCAAAGCAATGACAACATCACGCCCCTCATGCTCTATGAGTCCTGAAGCAAATAAAGCCATTAGTAAGCAACTGGTGCAATAACCGTAGTATTTGTATAATAGTTTTTAATTTCCAAAGTATATACACAAGCACCATTTTATTCTGGTTTCACATAAAATCTATGAGACCAGCAAATTGACAAATTATTTTCATCTCCTTTTTATGGATGAGAAAGTTGTTAACTGACTTTGCCTAACAGAGAGCTGGTCATCACTCTCTGCTTTACCTCCATGGTGTCTCCTATATCTCCCCATTATGGTGATCCTTTTATAGAACGGAATCAAGAAAACTACAGTATTCCAACTGACCTAAAATGCAATCTAAGGCAATAGTTCCTATGCCCCTAATCTTTAAAATTATAGAAATAAAATTGTGCCCAAATGTAAGTGGCACCAATGGGACCTGGATTTTCGGAGGCAATGATCAAATATTTTGACCTGTTGTCTTTAAAAATGATACTTGCACTAATTAGAGCATGTGATTCCCATTTAGATTTGGGAAGTATGATTCCCATAAATCAAGATGGGAGTTTATGTGGTTATTGTAATACCAAATGATTTTATAGTCTTAAGTTTATAATAACTTCCATTTATTGAGAGTCCAAGCTGTACCAGGCTCTTTACCATATACCAGTAAATACTGTTATTGCACTGAGAGCCCGGCTCACAAACCTTTTATAAGAAAATCAAACTCAAGAAGCTCTACACTAAAGGCCTAGGTGCTTTATTCTGTGTGCTTGGAGTAAAGCAAGTACTCAAGTCAAGAATGACTGTAAGAGGCTCAAGAAATGACATCTCTCGCAACCCCACATCCCTGAGTATCCTTGAAAACTAGAAACAAAACAAGAAGACGTTTGTCAAAGATATTTTCATGTTCTTTTCTTGCAACTTTAAGGCACCAGTCCTTACCACCTTATTATATAAACCTTCCATATTGTTCCCCATTTTTCCTTCCTCTGTGCTCTAGTAGCAACTAAGAGGGTGCCTAACTTTCTGCAATTATCTATTATAATTTTATTATAATTATAATTGTTATTATAATAGATAATTGCAGAAAGTTAGGCACCCTCTTAGTTGGTATGTTATACCTTCCCCCAGATTCTATGCTGTGTAAGGTCTGGGTGTATTCATCCTTGCATTCTGATCCCTAGCCCATCATATGTATATAATAAATGCTTATTGGATGAAAAAAAATGAGTGAAAGCAAATCAAAGAATGAAGTTACCTTCCTCTGGTTAAATGATAGGATAACAAGATGTGACTTGAGGACCTCTGATGGCATAGTAGGTTAAGTATTGGGCTACTGACCTCAGGGTTGGCAGTTCAAGACCACCAGCCACTTAGCTGGAGAAAGACAAGGTTGTCTGTTCCCATAAAGATTTACAATCTTGTAAACCCTACAGAGCAGTTCTACTCTGCCCTATCTGTTAGCTCTGGGTTGAAATTGACTCGATGGCAGTGACTGTGGTTTGGGTTCTGGCTTTGAGGATATCAGATACTTAAAATACTTACCCAGTTCTTTTACAGCATTTCGCTTGTTGGTTTCCAAGATAACATATAATTTCTGTAAACAATTAAAAAAATCTCATTCATTTCCTATTACACTAGGTGTGTGCGTTTTTTTGTTCTGTTTTGTTTTGTTTTTTTACTGTGAGAAAAAAGAAATATGGTAGAGGCAATTTCATTTTGTTTATGATTTTGGCTGGCATGGTTACTGTACCTAATACTTCTCAGAATAGACTAGTGTGTGATGTACTGTTCAAGAAGGAGTGCTCTCACAGACAGAGACCACTTAGCCAGCCAAGCAGGAGCACTGAAGCAAGCAACTGATGAGAAAACATGATGTCAAGTCATTCAGACTTCCTACAGAGAACTTCTATAACTGAAGAAATAGTTTCATTGCAGGCCTAACCAATCTCTGTTCAGTCATACAAGACATCTTTGTAGAAAATCCTACCCCACCTAAGGGCCTGTTCCTCATGTGACTTTCTCTCCAGCTCTGAGTCTTTCTAGAGCCTGCATTTGGCCACACCAACCTGCAGGGGACCAAAAACCTGGATTGTCAGATGCAAATGGATGAAATCCTGCACCCAAATAGCATATGGCTTAGTTCTAGTGATTAACACAGTGCTTGCAACAATGTTCTCAGGCATAGAAACGATTGTGAGGAAGTTTCAGGACCAGGCAGTGTTTCTTTCTGTTGTACATAAGGGTTGCTATGAGTGGTAACTGACTGGACAGCACCTAATAGTGACAGTGCTAGTGATAGGGAACAAAAGCTTTGTTAGCTAAAGTTACAGCAGTTTAATAATCTTCTCAGAAAGTTCTTTGATTCAGGAATAGCCCATGAAATAAACCAATCACTCTGAACAGAAAATGTTGGTATAGAATGTTTATTAAATTGCTTTTTCTCACTTATTAACATTGAATAACTATTTGGATGATGACAAATTACTAACCAACCTGTCTGTGGTCTCAACATACTGTGATCCAAACCTGCTTAGATAGGAGCACAGATAGCAGGTAATCCCTCCCTCATACAAAACCAGACTAAGAGCAACACTGTAAGACTCTGGTAAGCTGGTACTGCCAGGAGAGTCTAGGAATTGACCCTGGTGACCAAGTGTACAAACTTGATGGCCTCTTACATAGATGTGGCGGCTCCAAATGTGAGCTGCCATCAGCCAGTTTCTTGAACCACATCACTTTCAAAATAAACACCAGTCTGATATCTTAACACATTACCAAACAGGCATTTAAATCTTCACGGAGGCCTCCTAAAAAAATTCCCAAAGGGGATTCATTTAATCCCTTTCACATCAGATCAATTGTGCCCAAATCTCTGTTGTTGTTGTTAGATGCCATTGAGTTGCTATCAATTCATAGCGACCCTATGCACAACAGAATGAAACACTGCCCTGTCCTGGGCCAACCTCAAATCTCTGTGACTTCCCCTAAGCTTCTCAGACCAGCTTGTTTCAGTTTAGTGATAATAACAGATGACATGCAAAGAGTCCAGACTGTTCTCTTTCTTGCAGGCCCTCTTATAACATAATGAATCTCATATAACAACTGAATCTCCTTCAACAGTTAGAATGTATCTAGTAGAAGTGTTCTTAAAAGAAATTAATTTAAAAAATTTAAAAAAGATTCACAGCCTTAGAAACCCTATATTTTAATGAATTAACAAAACACATGCTTTCAGATGCTGTTCTTAACACCTAAAAAATTCCTCTTAAAATGAAATTTATGAATTTAAGAAATGAATATGTATTAAGTGATTCTTCCCCACCCCCACCCCTCAAATGACCAATGCTGGTTTCTCACCTTATATATTGATTCTCGGCTAGAAATTTGTTTAATTAATAGTTTGGTATCCTCTTGACTTTTGACATAGCCTTTTGTAATACTATACATTAGGCTAAGGCGTTTTTTAATGAGCACATCTACAATATTTAGCAAGAACGGTATTATTACCTGGAATAATGGGAAGGGGAAAAGAAACAACAACGTGTAAATTAGAAGAAAGGAAGCAAAGGTTCTAAAAGTGTGGCTTCCCACACTTTGACTAATAATAAGGGCTCAGTATCCTTTTAGGAGAGAATGTGTATAAGCACTCAGATTTATTTTCTACAACACAGTTTCTGTACATGTAGGATTTTATCCATCCACTTCTCATCTCAGTATCTCAGCAGTAAAAGTTGGACAATAGGGAAGCCACTTCCTTGTGTCTTGTTTGTTATAAATAAATTATAATAATCTTCCCTGACTGAGAAAACTCATGTGTGCATTTGTTATGGTTGCTAAGTGCCACGGAGTCAGTTCGGACTAACAGTGGCCCTGTATAGAGTTTCCAAGGAGTTGCTGGTGGGTTTGAACCACCACCTCGCAGCTAGAAGTCCAGTGTTCATATTACAGCATCACAAATGATATTAATAAATATTTTCTTTAGGACAGTATGTTTTCTGAAAACAAATAGAAAAATAAGATATTTTCATTGGGATGACATCAGGGTAATAGAAGGCCGGTCAGCTTTAGCCCCACAGCTTTACATAAACTTGTCTCTGAGTCACTCTGCTTTAAATGGCACCAAGATTTTCATTTATTCACTCAACAAATAAGTACTAAGTACTTACCATATGCTGGACTCCTGGTATGGATAAGCCCTGGACTAGGAACCACCCACCAGCTCTAGGGCACTTAACAACAATATGCCAAGTAGGAGTCCCGTGGTGGTGCAAACTGCTTAACTGCCTGGGGCAGCTACTAAGAGTCTGGGTGTGGAGTAAAAGGATAAGCACTCAACCTCAAGGTCAGTTTGAACTGCAAGGTTGGTGGTTCAAATGCACCAGCCACTCCTTGAAAACCCTATACAGGGTCACTTTGCAACGACACACACCACCACAAGAGGAACCTAGGAAGTGTGGAGAAGCTCAAAAGAATGAGGTGTTTGTCACAGGAGAGACTTCTGCCAAAGATGCAGGCCAGACTCCTTTTTTGCCCCCTGTTTAGTGCTTATTCAGAACTGACTTTCAAAAGTATACCACAGGAAGTCTGTAGGCCCCTTCTTCCTTCCTCCCCCTTCTTCTCACAGCATGCTCCCAGGAAAAGCATTCATTCAGGCTGGTCCTAGAAACATCCATAGAGTAAGTTCCTAAATGCCTCAAACGTAAAGATTAGCAAGATCATGTTTAAGAAGTCTCCCCATTACCTTGTGTCTGTTGAAGCATGATTTTGTAAATGTCAACCAATAAGAGTTTTCTACTTGTAAGTTCCTGGATCCCCTGTATTTAAGCTCTGTGAATAATTGCAGTACTTGCACTACAGTACTTTGGTAAGTCCTCATGAAGGGCTGCCCAATTCTTGATTGTTTTGCTCCTTCAGTAAATTCTTTCATTTTTACAGAAGCACCACCTTGTCTAAGGTACTTCTAGAAAATCAGCCATTGAAAACTCTGTGGAGCACAGTTCTAATGCAAATGGGGTCTCCATGAACTTTAGGTTATATCAAGGACCAAAGCAAAGATGGGGAAAAGAAAAGTGGAGAAGTGCAAGAAGATTAGGAAGAGGGGTGGGAAGCTGGGGGTGTGGAGGGCAAGCTGTCATTCTTTCATTTTATTGAGGGTGGTCAGGGAAAGAAAGCTTCAATGAGAAGGTGAAGTTTGAATAAAACTAGAAGGAAATGAAAGAATGAACCAAGCTGACTGATATTTTTGGGGAGAATGTTTCAGGAAAACAAACAGCGTCTTTTCTCATGTCTTTCAAAACAATGAGGATTCTCAACTCACATAAAGAATGTAGGAAAAAAATCTTTAATGTTAAATCTTACCTTGATGATAGGAAGAAATCTAATAACTCTGAAATATCCTATTAATACTGTGATCTGAATAAGAGTTATGTTTTCTGGTCTCAATTTGACAGAGTATATACAAAAGATATCAACAAGTCCTATAATCATGATAAAAAACTCCAAGATATTCCAACACTGTTGAAAGTATGTCCTTTTCATGATTATCATCTGTTTAGGGTATTGAAATCCAACAGAATACATGTCATTTCATGAAACCTATACATTGTATGTGTGGGGGTGAGGGGGAACTGGGAGGGTACATCTTAAAAGTTAATAGTCAAGTCCTCAACTACAAATTATACCCCGAAAGTTTAGCTGAAGTTATTTATTTAGAATTTAAAAGCAATATTTTTAACCCTCAATAGCAAAAGTTATATTTTGACTCATAATATATAATCTATAGTGAAGCTGGATTAGCAAAAATAAGCAGTGAAAAATCACATGAAACAGGGTTATTGCAATACTATTGTTGTCGTTGTTTTATGTGCTATGGAGTCGGTTCAGGCACAATGAAATAAAGTGTAAAAATAGTAATAATGATAAGTCATCTGTGAAGCACTAACACAAAGTGGTTCTCTTATTATATCTTAATGTTGTTGTTAAATGCCTTCAAGTCAGTTCCAAGTCAGAGTGGCTGGTGAATTTGAAGCACCAACCTTGCGGTCCAGTGCTTTATCCAACAGTCCTACACCAGGACTCCATATTAGAATGAGGACCTAGTAAACCAATCGGCTTTTATTGACTCGTTTGTTTATTTCTTCATTCCAGAAAGTATTTGAAGGAATCATGTCTGGATTCCAGTTTACTTGATCCTTGAGAGTCTCTGTATGCTTTTCTTACTTGATGTCCTAAACGGTGTCTTATATGCTGAGGATAATTTTACTGATTTAAATATTAAACAGATTCAGAAAATTCAGGAAGAAAATGAACAATTCCAGGATCCCATCAGCTATTTAGAAAATGACTTTTGGTATTAGATTATTTCAATAATATCACAAAAAGGGATCTAAAATATCTGAATTCTTCTATTTATTGACTATCTTTCCATTTTAAACAGTACCTTTAATACTGCCCGTATTACATGGAAAAGCATAAAATAGTAGTTTATTGTTAGGAGTGCTGACACATTTAACTCTCTTGCCATTGGCCATAGATGCACTATCATAGGATAAATATATATTAATGTCATAATATGTTCAGTATATTCAAATTCTTCTGAAAAGACAATGTGATATATAATAAGCAAAACTTTATTATTCCTGCAAAAAAAAGAAAAAGATGATATCAAATAAGATGTCAGGTCACTTAAAAGTATAACAGTTAAGACCTAGAGTTCAACGTTTATTTAAACAATAGTCAAATTATTAGCATTAATTTGAAGAAGTGAATAAATAATATAAAATAATACATGATCTAAAATCACAAGCAGTTTCTAGACATAAAAATCATATTGGGGAAAGATAAAAATATGACTCTTGCTAATCTATATTAGGGATGCTGTTAAGGTTTGAATTATGTCCACCCAAAATATGCAACCATGAATGTAGTTCTGCTAAGAAAGACTTTTCTTTTATTATGTTAAGAGCCCACATCAGAGTAGAGTGGGTCCTAAACGTAATCACTTTTGAGTTATATAAAGAGCAGAATAAACAATGTATAGACACACAGGGAGAGAAAGGAATGTAAGGAACTTTCAGGGCTGTCAGCAAAGATGGTCTCTCCCCTAAAGCTGATGCCCCTGATTTTGGATGTCTAGCCTTCAGAACTGTGAGACAATAAATTCCTGTCTTTCAAGCTACCCACCATCGTATATTTTATTTTAGCAGCACACTAGGGACCTAAGACAAGTGAAGAACATCATTTTTTTTAACAAGGTTACAGTTCATAGAAAAAACTGCAAGCATTCATATAGCAAAAGCAATAAACAAGATAAATTTAGAGAAAAATGGATTACACACACATCAGGATGTTTTAAAATTAAGAATATATAGAAACACAAAGACTACCAATAATTACCATGATATATTTCATTTTAAACATTTCAAGCCATCTAAAGTAGAGTCTAAGAAGAAGAGATTACCTGGATACATGTTATATTTCTTTTTTAAACCTCTTTCTTAAATGGAAGAAAGTCAACAAATGAACAGAATTTGTTATGAAAAATATGGTAATACCTACTTAAAAATTGTAGCATTAACATTGCTGTGACTGTCTTCTTGCTTTGACATCTTCAACTGATGAAGAACTTGGGTTTTGTGAAGTTTACAACTTATATAACGGACCTTCAAAAAATTATTGGAAAAATTCTAATATCTTTTAATTCAATGTTTCCACCAACTTTTTGAAGCCCTTTCATACAGCAAAACAAAGGGTGTACCCAAGCTAAGTAGAATCTGTCTATATCTTGTGATACGTCAGAAAATTGGCAGAAAGCCATGTTGTGTTTTTGACTAATCATAGATACTAACAGAAGCACCCTATGGCACAGATGAAATTTAACTGAAAGCTAGATCTGCATTGTGTTTTTTATATTTAGAATTATAAGTAAGCAGCCCAATATGCAATATTACTTGAAGACACAGCCATATCAGTTTGAAAGATCCAAATGTCTTTTTCTATCTTTTCCTGCCCACCCTCTGATACAGGTCACAATGAGTTACTAAAACAGAAAGGAGAAGGAGAAACGAACACTCTGTTCATTCGTCACATAACAAGCAAGAGTTGACTCTGCCATTAGTAAGTTATTTGTTTGCTTTTTAATAAGAAAAGTAAAGGTGAACTATTTTGACAATTTGACAGTATTTTCAAGTATATTGCAATATACTTACCCCAGTGGACTATAATACGTTTTTTTTTTACGATATTCCAAGAAAGTTAAGATGCTTCTAAATTTCATAAGCCAACTTCTAGCTCTTACATAAGTTGAAACATCATCAATAGTCATGAATCTAGCAAAAGAAACACAAATTTGTTATAATAAATATATGTGGAGAGAAAGAGAGTCCTGGTATGATGCTGAGCCTTTACAAGGTTGCTCTGAATCAGAACTGACTTGAAGGTACTTAACAACCAACAACTATATATATGTTGTTGTTGTTAAGTGCCATCGAGTCGGGTCC
>NW_006408618.1:3029486-3030705 GCF_000296735.1 Chrysochloris asiatica
ATATCAATTGCTATAATTGGATAATATAAAAGGATGTTGTTATTGTTGCTTGCTATTGAGTCAGTTCCAACTCATATCAACCCTATATAGTGTATCCAAGAGCAGCTGATGGATTTGAACTGCTAATCTTGCAGTTACCAATGTAGCACTTTTCCTACAGTGACACAAGATAAGTTATACTAATTTAAATTTAACATGGGCCTATTAGACATGCTCAGTATCCATTCGTCAGCCCACCCATGGTAATGGCACAAGGACATTTTTAGTGTGGCACCCCTGCTGTCCTTGATTCTTGAATGATTTATGAACAGAGGTAGAAAATAATTAAAGATCTACCAGGCCAATTATTTGGAATTAAGCTTTCTTTGTCGTGCCTTGCCTAACCCAAACCTCTACAAGACAGTGAAGGTTCTGCTCTTCCCAAGTTTTATCCCAAGGGAGATCTACTAAATGTTGTTAGATGCAGTCAAGTCTATTCTGGCTCATAGCAACCTTATGCACAACAGAACAAAGCACTGTCTGGTTCTGAGCCATTCTCACAATCATTGTTATACTTGAGCCCATTGCTGCTGCAACTGTACCAATCCACCATATTGGGGGTCTTCCTCTTTTTCGCTGTGACTCTTTACCTATATTTATGTCCTTCTCCAGGGACTGGTCCCTCCTGATAATATATCCGAAGTATGAGAAACACTCTAGCCACCCTAACTTCTTATGAGCATTCTGGCTGTACTTCTGCCAGCACAGATTTGTTTGTTCTTTTGGCAGTCCATGCCTCTTTTAGTATTCTTCAACACCATAACTCAAATGTATCAATTCTTCTATGGTCTTCCTTATTCACTGTTCAAATTTCACATGAATATGAAGTTATTGAAAATACCATGGCTTGAGTCTGGCACATCTTAGTCCTCAAACTGATGTCTTTGTCTTTCAAGAGGTCTTGTGAAGCAGATATATCTAATGCAATATGTTGATTTCTTGATAGCTGATTCCATGAGTGTTGATAGTTGTTGTTGTTGTTAGGTGCCATCGAGTTGGTACCTAAACATAGCAACCTTATGCACAGCAGAACGAAACACTGCCCAATCCTGGGCCAGCTTCACTACTGTTGCCACGCTTGAGTCCATCGATGCTGCCACTTGGCCAATCCATCTCGTTAGGGGTCTTCTTTTTTTTTCTCGGACACCCCACCTTACTAAACTTGATAGCCTCCTCCAAT
>NW_006408618.1:3031695-3054488 GCF_000296735.1 Chrysochloris asiatica
GCAACCCATATTGAAGGCTGTGGTCTTTGATCTTCATCAGTAAATATTTTAAGTCCTGGTAGCTTCCAGCAAGCAAGTTTGGATATCTGTGTATCACAAGTTGTTAATGAGTCCTGATGCCACATTCTTCTTCATATAATCCATCTTCTCAGATTATTTGCTAAGCATAAATGAATAAGTATGGTGAGAGAATAAAACCCTAGTGGATACCACTCCTAATTTTAAACAATTCAGTGTTCTCTTGCTCTGTTCTAACAACTCCCTCTTAGTCTATGTACAGGTTCCTCATGAGCACAATTAAGTATTCTGGAATACTCATTCTCCACAATGTTGCCCATAGTTTATCAAGATCCACATAGTCGAGAGCCTCTGCATAGTCAATTTTTGCACAGGTGAGCATCTTTCTGGTACTCTCTGCTTTCAGCCAAGATCCATCTGCATCAGCAATGACATCCTTCATTCTATATCCTCTGGCAGTTCTGACTTGAACCTCTGGCAATTCCCTGTCAATGTATTGTTGCAGTCATTTTTTAATTATCTTAAGTAAAATTTTACGTGCAGGTAATATTAATGATACTGTCTGATGATTTCCACATTCCATTGGGTTACCTTTCTTTGAAATGGACACAAATACAGATCTATTTCAGTCAGTTTTGCCAGGTAGCTGTCTTCCAAATCCTGGCATAGATGACTGAGTACCTCTCTAGTACTGCTTCAGTTTGTTAAAAGACTTTAATGTGTGTTTCATTGACTACCAGAGTCTTGTTCTTTGCCATTGTCTTCAGTGCACATTGGACTTCTTCCTTCAGTACAATTGACTCTTAGTCATATGCTATCTCTTGCAATGGTTGAATATTGTCCCTTTCTTTTTGGTACAGTGACTCTGTATATTTTGTTCCATCTTTTTTTTTTTTATGCTTTCTGTAGCATTCAATATTTTTCCCATAGAATCCTTCAATATTGCAAGTGAACACTTGATTTTTTTTTTTTTCAGTTCTTTCAGCTTGAGAGATGTTGAGCATATTCTTCTCTTTTGGTTTTCTAAAGTCCAGGTCTTATCCTAGATAGATTACCTAAAATGTTAATTTACATAGCCAGGATCTCTTCTCATTGGGCCAGGTTTGCCTCACCATTTTATTTTGGACCATCCATTACGAAATGCTTGCCAAGATTATGATCAAACATTATCTGTTGCCCAGAAGTTGATCCCAACTCATAGTGATCCTACAGGACAGTATAGAACTGTCCCAACATATCCAACCTTTAAACCTTTATGGAAACAGATTGCCACATCTTTTTCCCGAAGATAGGCTGGTGAGATCCAAGCACAGATATTTCAGTTAGCAGCCAGGTGCTTAACCACTGTGGCACCAGGAACCAGATATTACTATATCTTTAAGACACTGAGCTTTCCCCAACACACCTAAAGGTATCTATCAGTGCCAGCTGTTAGGTCCATTCCCCACCCTAGGGAGTATTCTCTAAGTAGGCTCCAGGTTTCCCTACCTCCCCTATCCAGTAGTTTAGTGACTATAATGTCAAAGTGAAATAAAATTTTAATAATAACTGAAACTATATAGCTTCTCTTTCATAGATCCCCTAGGCGCTTATCTAATTATATTGCAATCAGAACTTGCACTAGAATCTCCTAATGTCATTAGGATTATCAAACTTGATAGAAAAATAAAATGAGTAAAAGAAGAAATCAATAGGTGGTTAGTTGAGTGGGCAGATGGACAAACAGAAAGATGAATGGATGGATATAGATAGATGAGACAGATTTACCAATCTGTTTGGATATTTAATTCTCAGTTTGTTTATTCTTTATCACATACCTACTTAATTTGAGGAATATCAATTAAATAAGCATTAAACTTACTTTCCTTGGATGGGGCAATAGCTTTTGGTTGCACCAATTAATATCCGGGCTGCCTCTACAGTGAGGATTCCTTCATTACACTGTTTTTCAAAACTACTCTAAACATAAAATTTTAAATTAAAATTATTAAGAATCAAAACATAAATGTAATATGTTTTCCTTAACTCTTACACAGTCCCCGTATTATTACTGAATTCACATATGAAAATATACTATTACCAAAAAATTATAGCAGGAAATAAATTTCACTCAATTCAATTACTTACTGAATACCCATTTTTTTGCAACGTACTTTCCTTGATATTATGAAGGATACAAAGGCTCCTAGTCTCAAGAAACTCAAAATCTAAACAGTTCTATCTACTCTATTTCAATAATATAAATAGCATCAGTGGTACCATTTTTCTACAGCAGGAGAGATTGCGCAGAGCATCATTTTAAGTGTAACTTTTAACCTCAATTCATCAAGAGATTCTTCATAATCAAAAGACAAAAGTGTCACTCCCCCCACCTCCACCCAAAAAAACTTTTAGATGCCTCTCACACTGAGCTCAGAGGTTAAAGTTCCTCCTAGGATCACTGCATAAAACTCACCCTCAAAGATTGACCATGTACTCTTGCCTATTCATTATTTATACACAATATCTCTAAGCTAGGTTGTTTTTAGCATATTTTATCAAGTTCTACAGTATTAAGAATGATAATCCCTGAAGGCAAAGAAGAAATTCACACTATTAATTTCTTGTGGCATGAGCCCCTATGTTATGCAAATATATTTTCTGCTAGCTAAAAGATTTTTGGTGAAAGTCCACCCAAAGTCACCTCCAAAGAAAGGCTTAGCAATGGACTTTTGAAAGGGTACAACCGTTGTTTACTCTATGGAGCAAGTTCTACTCTGACACACATGGGTTGCCAAGAGTAGGAACTGAATCCACAGCAACTGGTTTGAGTTTTTGGTTTTATTTCTGGAGGCAACAGTTACTCCTTTCACTGCTCCTTTTTCCAAGAGTTAGGAAAAGAATCCACCCATAATAGTTTTCATAAGGTAATATGCAAACTTTAGGGCTGCCTTCTAAAAGCAGTAAGGACAAAGGGTGAGAGAAACAGAGAAATCGTCAGCAGCCAGACTACAGAAAACTTTGTAACTTGTGTTTATTGTTGGGTGCTAATGAATCAATTCTGACTCATAATGATCCAATGTGACAGAATGGAAAGGCCACAGAGGGTTTTTTTCTAGGTTGCAACCTTTACAGGAACAGATTTACAGAATTCCGGCTCCACCCCCGTCCCTCAAAATCAGTGGGTGCTTTCACACTGCCAACCTCCCAGTTAGCAGCTGAGTGCTTAACCAGTGTACCACCAGGGATCCTATATTGTATTTATACTTTGTCTTATATAAGTAAGTTTTTTTTACAGCATAGCATATATTCTCACGAGATACTCCTTGAACACCATCCCTGCCAAAAAAAAAAAAAAAAAGTGAGGGGGTAAAGAGGATGGGATTCTCTGTACAAAGGAAATGTTGCATTCAGTATCCCTTCTTGGAAAATCTCAGTCCATATCAAAATGTTAAAAGCTCTGAGAAGTTCTACAAGAAAGTCTTTAAAAAATAAATTTCCCAAACAAGTACAATACCTTTTTGGTTTTCACATAGTTTGTTACTAACATTCTATGGAGCAAGCAATTTTTGGATCTCACTTTGGAAAATGTTGTAGGCACTAGGGAGCCATCATAAGATTTTAAGCAGAAAGGTAATATGGTCACATCTGTCTTGTAGATATATTACTCTGACATAGGGAGCTCTGGTAGTGTAGTGGTTATGAATCGGGCTGCTAACCTCATCAGCAGTTTGAAACTACGAGCTGTTCCATGAGAGAAAGATGAGGCTTTCTGTTCCCATAAAGATTTATAACCTCTGAAACCCTGTGCAGGGTCACTATGAGTCAGAACTGACTCCACAGTACTTAACAACACAAAGAGTAGTAAACTTGGAGGCAGAGAGACAAACTAAAGGTAATATTATCCAGGCAAGGAATTCTGATGGCTGTTTTTGTGATTTATTAGTGGAATGTACATACAAGAGAGTGAAAACATAGCATTGATATTTTGTACTAAGGATAAATATGTTCTCTAAAAAGACCAGACTTTCTGGTCTGCTAGAGACTAGAGGAATCCTTTAAACAATCTTCTAACTTGGAACTGAAATCTCTCCTGGAGGTCACCTCCCCCCCCTCCCCCCCCAAGTAATGGACTGACCTGTAAAATGAACCATTAATACCATCAGGAATGTGCTCCTTAAAACAATCAACTGTAGGAAACCAACAGGGCAGCACTTGCCCAAAAGCAAAGATGAGAAGGTAGGGAAGGAGCAGGGGAACCAGACCAGGGAACCCAGGGTGGAAATGGACACAATGCTGACAGAGTGTGAGGACTGCACCTAATGTAAGGGAACACTTTGTGCAAGAATTACTGAATATAAAACCAATTTGCTTCCTAGACTTTTACCTAAAGAACAATAAAATGTTCACAACAAGAAAAAAAATGCATGTTACTGAAAGAAAACAAGAAAAGGCATTTATAGATAAAAGAGAGACTTAAACATATCAGTAAATTACAATGTGTGGACCTTATTTAAATCCAATTTGAACATTTTAAGGGTGAAAATAAGTATCCCATTTATGATGGAAAATTTGAGGATCAGAAATTTGACAACTGACTGAATATTTGATGTAATTAAGGAATTATTCATTTTAGTTGCAATATTTGTGTATGAGTCGGTTCCGACTCCACGGCACATAACAACAACAACAACAACAACATTTGTGTTTTACTAACTCTTGAGAATATTTTCTAATTTAGAAATACATTCTGAAATATTTATAGATGATCTGTCTTCTTTTGTATATGTTAAAAATTCTTAATATTAATATGCTTTAAACAAAAAGTAGAAAAGAAGGATTTTGTGCATGTTGTATATTTTATATACTTGTGATATTTAATAACATTTTTCCTATAAGAATATAATCTAAATTTAAATGTACAATTTAATAAAATTTATTTAAATTGGCAATATGTTTATTCTAGAACACTTAAACATTAGAACTACATTCTAAGAGAACTTTAGCCAGATTTGTAAGTTTAACTTAATATATGAGGATGCTTCAAAATTTTGTGGAAGAATCTAATTAAAAGATAATGGAATTTTTCCATGGACTTTTTGAAGCCCCTTCTTATTTACAACAATGAATTAAACACTTGAGAAGATTTTGTGTTAAAGACGCTTGATATGCTAAATTTATTAACATTTAAAATGTTTAAGAATTTTTAATTAAGCGTATATATGGTACTGAACATTATTCAAAGGTCCCTCCAAAAATGACTGCTAAATTTTTCAAGACTTAGAATAATCAGGTTTATGGCTTGAATTTAAAGTAAGGAAGAATATATTTTCTAATTTTTATTTTACAATATAATTAACCAAACATTAATTTTTAACAGCCAACAGACTATCAAAAGGTGAAAAAGAAGTTTCCTAGTCACCTGAAAACAAATAGCACATAAGGGTTAAGGACATTACAAAGCAAATAAATAAAATGCAAGTTACGTAAGCAGTACCAACCATTTGTATCACAGATATATGCAATCTGGCTTCTTCTATTAAATCTTCATCTGTTAGAGACGCCTCTTTTTGATTATGTGAAACATGGGAAAACTTAACAGCATCAGACTGATACAGAAATAAAGTTTAAAAAGATTAGTAAAAATGATTACCCTCTAAATCAATTAAGTTGACTTTGACTCGTAGGGACTGGTAAATGCTGTGCTCAACAGAGATTTCAGTCACTCATATCAGAATTGCTAAAATGGTACTTTTGTATACCTTGGGTAACATTTTTCTCATGTGACTTGTTGCTTTCAACTGTGGTGAAATAAATATTCATCTGAGGAGGTTTAGAAGTCAAATTCTTCACCAAACCAGGCTGTCCTTGACTACTTGGAAGCAGCCTTGCTTTCTGCTTTTTTATAAATTCTTAGGATGGGAGAGATTCCCCAGTGCCTTTGCCCAGGGAAACATCAGATTGGCAGAAGGCATTGGTTATTATTCCAACAGCCAGTTTGTAAAAACCACCAATTCTCCAAAAATAATCCTATGTTTGGCTATATCAACAAGATCTCTTTAGAGAAGTTGTTTCACCAAGATGGAAAAGCTAGTGAATGTATCTTCTCAGTTTTCTGACATTTAGTTAGCAGACCTAAGTTGTTTGTAATAGGCTAAAGCAACATAGGCAGAGTCAGGGAGGGAAAGGAGGTCTATTCGTTTGGCAGGTGTTATTAACTCACAGAAATGTGTTCAATCCTGGCTTTTCTTTCCACTAGTGTCCAATTCACATTTGTCAAAATATTCTCTGTTTTAAACAAAGTTATCGTGTTCTTTATTATCTCCTGTATGTGCTGAATGACATTTTTCATGGCTATTTGTCTCGGGAGAGAAATAGAACACAAACCTGTGGCAAAGAAAAACATGGTTCTTAATACAGAGCGAAGACAGCCCTAAGAAGCAAGCAAACTTTCTTGACAGTCCACATGAAATCTTGAGATCACTTAGATAGCTAAAGCTGACCAAAGACCAAGGATATTTTTGTCTAAACCTTTCCAGAAAATTACCCTGTTAGCTGTATAGCTCAACTTCATCTAACTTAACTGCTACTTCAGGGCACCCAAATGCTTCTCAAAGTATTTCTCAATGTGTTGTCTACCTTATTTCTCAATAAGGGCTGCTTAGCGTAGTGGTTACGAATCGGGCTGCAAACCTTAAGGCTAGCAGTTGGAAACTACCAGCCGCTCCGCGGAAGAAAGATGAGGTGTTCTCCTCCCGTAAAGATTTACAGACTCGGAAACCCTGTACAGGGTCGCTATGGATTGGAACCGACTCGACGGCACTTAACAACAACAACAACATTAGACTAGACAAATTGCTGGGTTCCGCTCCATATCTACAGAGTCAGCAAGGGCTGAGGATCTGCATTTTAACAAGTTCTTCAACTGATTCTTACCCATAATTAAATTTAAAGGCCGCTACAATGAAGGGCCTTCAAATTTGATATTTTAGTTTCCTGGCCAGGAAATCTATAAATTCAAATATTGGAGCATTTTTCTTTTTTGAGATATGAATCTGAAGTTATAGCTGTGAGCCTCACTTAGCAAAGAGAAAATTTTAATTTGTGAACGAGGTTAGCCTACTCACTTATAACTCCATCTATCCATAGAGCTTTGTCTCACAATAAAGAAAATTCTGAGGTTACTTAATGCAACCAAAAAATTGTAGTGGGAAAAAGGAAAAGCAAAACAAAACATTTCTATGATAATAAAAATCCCTTGGTAATCTAGATTTTGAGGGTCAGAGTAGGCAGAAGCACGAGAGAAACTCTGAAACCACATCCTAAGTAGAAAGGGCAGGTGGTCTGGATCCATGCTAGCCAAAGGAAATGGGGGGGGGGGGGATGGGGGTGGTAGTGTGCTGTGGAGTCGGTTCTGACTCATAGCGACCCTGTATAGGGTTTCCGAGGCTGTAAATCTTTATGACAGCAGAAAGCCTCATCTTTCTCCCGAGGAACCGAGGAAACGCTGGTAGGAAGGGACATATGAACAAGCCTTCAGGGATGGAATTAACATCACACAATGAATAAGCACTTTGGGGCTAACCCACAGTTCAAACCCACCAGCTGTTCCACTCCAGAAAAGACATGGCAGTGTGCGCCCTTCCATAAAGATCAAAGCCTAGGAGAGCCTATGTGTCAGCTCTACTCTGGCACCGGAGGGCACTACTATGAGTAGAAACGGACTCATTGGCACCTAACAACAACAATAACAGTACTTCAAGGGTGACGCAATGGTTAAGCTTCTGATCGGAAGAGGTCAGTGAGTCAAATCGGGGAGAAAGCACTTGGTGATCTGCTCCTGTAAAGAAAGACTGCAGCCTAGGAAACCTCATAGGGAAGTTCTACTTTGTTATACAGCGTCATGAAACAACTTCACTAACCACAAATGACAACAGCAACAGGATTTTACTGATTCAAGCACACCTTTCCATGCAGACAAAACAAGCCCATAACTTGAAGAAAAAGAAAGCTGCCCCAAACCTGCCTCATTTACTAGCGCGACTCACACATTGGAGCCCTTGGCTTTGAGGTAAACTGTCACAGGAAGTACTGCAATGGTGTTTATGTTCCAGGAACTGGCAAGATTGAGAAGATACAAGCTGATGGATGAACCCACAAGAACAACAAGAGCACTTGTGGGTTGTTAAGTGTCATAGAGTCAGTGTGACTCACAGCAAACCTGTATAAGGTTTCCAAGGCTGCAAATCTTTCTCTCATGGAACAGCTGGTGGGCTTGAAACACAGACCTTGTGCTTCACAGACCAGTGCTTATCCATTGGTGCCACCACACACCCTCTTTTGTGGACAGGGCAGGTAAATTCATCATATTACTTTCCTGTCTAGAACTTTCCTTCGGCACTGCCTTTCCTTTGCCCTCTCATTATTTCTATGTTCTTCAAGAAACCTACTCACTAATTTGATTTATCAAGAAAACTGGTATTTGGAGGTGAATACCCTAATTAAGGAGTCCTAGTGTGGCACTGTTTACGAATCGGGCCGCCAACCTTAAGGTCAGCGGTTCGAAACTACCAGCTTCTCCACGGGAGAAAGATGAGGCTTTCTACTCCCGTGAAGATTTACAACCTTGGAAACCCTGTACAGGTCGCTATGGGTCGGAACCAACTCGACGGCACTTAACAACAACAACAACAACAAGTGTGGCACTGTGGGTTAATGCGCTGGGCTGCAAAGCCGTTTGAACTGCAAGGTCATCGGTTCAAGCTCATCAGTCACTCTAGAAACCCTATACAGAGTCGCTGAGGGTCAGAACTGACTCAGCGGCACACAACAACAACCCTAATTAATGATCATAAATATTTTTGACATAGAAAAAATTTAATTCTTAATATAAATTAATAAATTGATATTCTGTTTTGCTGTGAGTGTGTAGTAAGGAGTCAGGAGTATAAATCTCAAGGAGTCTGATCAATTCTAGATACTCTGACAAAATTAGGTCTCTATATCAGCAAAGATGCAGATCAGCACATGGAATATTGAACTGTACTAAGGCCAGACTTGGGCTCCTGGTGTGGCACTATAGGATTGACAGTGGACTGTGAACCACAAGGTTGGAAGTTCAAATCCACCAGCTGCTCCTCAGAAATCCTATACAAGTTCACTATTAGTTGGAACCAACTTGACAGCACTTAACAACAAGGCCATACTTGGACTCCTGGTGTGGTTCTGTAGGACTGAACCAATGAAATACAACATCTATATATAATGAATTAGAGAAAATAAATGATTTCTGAACCAAATACTTGAGCACCACAGGAAATAACCTCATGACCCCAAAATATATAACCTGTTTACATTATTTCCCCAAGTTAATTAGTGAAAGATAGGTATACTTTACCTAATGCTTTGGCGGACTGACTCATCATGTATGAATTTATTCCCATAGTCAATAATGCTATCACTTGTACATAGAGTATACACTAAAAACAAAGGACACAAAGAGTCAGAGCCAAAATACTAATAATTTCTCCAAAGGTTATCATTGTTCAAGTAGCCACCAACAAAACTCTAATCCACATTTTAAAATCTTGTCTTGAATAAGTAGGCCCATTTTGTGGATACTGCCAGAGCACAATAAATAATCTGGGACATAAATTAATTTTCTATCTAAATGAGGGACAAATTGATTTTGTATTTTCTGGGATAAGAACACTGAAAGGAGAACTCTCCACAGTTGTTACTTTCATCAGCAGCCACACAAAGACAGCAAGGTGGCACCCATCATGTACACAGGTGTGGACCCTACAGTGTGAGGCGACGTCTTCAGCAATAGTAGACACCGGTGACTATGGGTAGAAAAGGAGATTGTATTTGCCACCAGTATTTACTGTAGCTGTACACAGAGGCTCTGAAGGAGACAAAGAATTGTGGTGGTGTCTAGTAAGATGTGATAGAGAGGCAGAAACACAGCCACGCTATAGGCCTTGCCTGTGTGACTTGGGGCCCGATACTTAACTATGCCAAGCCTCTTTTCACTATAAAGTGGATTTAATAGCAGCATCTACCTCAGAGAGTGTTTCCCAAATTTGACTGATAATAATCATGCTAGTTAAGCATTTCCAGGCCCCTTCCCTGGATCTTCTGACTCTGTATATCTGGGGTGGAACCAAGAAGATTTGTAATAGTAAACACATTTGGAAAGCATTGTAAGATAATATCCAGATGTTTGTTATAGTGTTGCTGATTTGATTTTAGGCCAGTGCCTTGCACACACACACAAAAGTGGAAGGATTTCAGATGTTACTTATTGTATTTTTCCTTTGACATATGGAAGGACCCAAAGTCTTTGTAAAACTATAAGTGTGTTTGAGCCTCAAATTTATTCCCAGTCCATACCCACAGATATAAAGTGTAACTCTTCAGGGAAGATATGGTAAGGAATGTGATACTTTGTCAAAAACATTCTTGTTTTAGGATTAAGGGCACCTGAATTCTTTTCCTAACATCTACATACAGAAAGCTTTTTTATTTATTTATATTTTTCCCAGTGGTGCTGTTTAGCAGTGGACTGGTAACCACAAGTGGCCAGCAGTTCAAACCCACCGGCTGCTCTCGGAGGCGCTATACAGGGTTGCTATCAGTCAGAACAAACTGGATGGCACACAGTTACAATATGGAGAGGGTGACAGTTTCTTCCCCCCAAAGGAAAGTATTCCAGATCTCCTTGATGCTTTTGAGACAGGAGCAAAATAGCAAAGAGGAGAAAAGGCTGGACTAGAAATCAGATAATATCAGGAAAATCTGTCCATGTACATCTAAATTAAGTTCTTTGGGGAAACGGGTCTTAAACTCGTATTATTTAAGTGATTTTCTCCTTCCCAAGAGCAGATTTCTAATTATTCTGAGTGAGAAGTAGGAGAGGTAGTCTTAGGGATTTCTAGCAGCTATCTGGTGCTGTCAGATCAGCATTGGACTACTAACCACAAGATTGGTGATTCAAAACCACCAGCAGCTCCTTGGAAACACTATGCAGGGTGGCTATGAGTCACAACTGATTCGATGGCACTTAACAAGTGAAAGAAGTCACACTACGAAGGCAGCATACTCTATGATACGGATATGTGACATACGGGATAAGGTAAAATTACAGTCAGTGAAAAGATTGGTGATGGCCAAGGGTTTAGACCACCATTCACCTGTCAGTTTGTCGTATTGTTGTGACTTGCATGTTACTGTGATACAGAGCTAAATCAACAGTATTTTAAAGACCAGCAGAATTACCCATGGTGGGTAGATTTCAGTGGAGCTTCCAGACTAAGACGGACTAGGAAGAAAGAGTGTCAGAACACTTCAGCATGGTTGTTGTTAAGCGCTAGCAAGTCAGTTCCAACTCATAGTGAGTCTGTATAGTTTCCAAAGGGCATCTGGTGGGTTTAAACTGTCAACCTTGTAGTTCACAGTCCAGTGCTGATCCCACCACACCACACCAGGAGTCCTAAACTCAAAACCTTCTGAATAAGCAGCAGAACATTGTCAGATATAGTACTGGAAGATGAGTCCCTCAGGTTGGAAGGCACTCCAAAAATGACTGGGGAAGAGCTGCTTCCTTAAAGAAGAGTTGACCATAATGATGTAAATGGAGCAAAGTTTTCAGGACCTTCATTTGCTGATGTGGCACCACTGAAAATGAGAAGAAACAACTGCCAACATCCATTAACAATCAGAATGTGGAGTGTATGAAGTATGAATCTAGTAAAATTGGATGTTGTCAAAAATGAAATGGAACACATAAAAATTGATATCCTAGGCATTAGTGAGCTGAAATGGACTGGTACTGGCCATTTTGAACCAGAACTACATATGGTTTACTATCCCAGGAATTTCAAATTGAAGAGGAATGGTATCATATTCATCATCAAAAAGAGCATTGCAAAATCTATCTTGAAGTACAATGCTGTCTGTGATAGAATAATATCCACATGTCTACAAGGAAGACTAGCTCACACCACTATAATTCAACTTTACGCACCAATTACTAAAACCAGTGATGATGAAATTGGATAATTTTACCAACTTCTTGTCTTTGAAGTTAATCAAACATGTAATCAAAAAGCATTGATAATTATGAGTGACTGGAATGCAAAAGTTGGAAACAAAGAGGAAGGATTAGTACTTGGAAAATATGGTCTTGATATTAGAAATGGTGCTGGAGATCACCGGATAGAATTTTGGAAGACCAGTTACTTCTTCATTGCAAATACCTTCTTAAACAACATAAAAAGTCTTGGTGTGGAGCTGTAGGATAAGCACTTGACCACAAGATCAGTTTGAACCGCAAGGTTGCTAGTTCATACTCACCAGTCACCCCTCAGAAACTCTATACAGGGTTGCTATGAGTTGTAAATGACTCGACAGCACTTTACAACAAAATAAATGCACATGTGATCCTCACCAAATGGAATTCACAGTAATCAAAGTGACTACAACTGTGGAAAAAGATGTATCAGCCCCCAAAAGGCCAGGTATCAACTGTGGAACAGATCGTCACCTACTTATATGCAAATTCAGACTGAACCTGTAAGAAAGTTAAAACAAGTCAACAAGAGACAATATATGACTTGAGTATATCCCACCTGAATTTACAGATCATCACTAGAACAGATTTGATGCACTAGACACTAATGACTGAAGACCAGAAGCATTGTGGGATGACATTAAGAACATCATACATGACAAAAGCAAAAGATCATTTAAAAGAAAAAAAAGACAAAAATGGATGTTTTTAGAGACTCTGAAACTTGTTCTTTCAAGTAAAGCACCTGGAAGAAATGAAGAAGTAAAGGAGATGAACAGAAAATTTCAAAGGGCAGCTCAAGGAGACAAAGTCAAATACTATAGTGAAACATGCAAAGACCTGGAGTTAGAAAACCAAAAGGGAAAACCACACTCAACATTTCTCAAGTTGAAAGACCTGAGGAAAAAATTCAAGCCTTGACTTGCTGTATTGAAGAATTCTATGAGCAAAATATTGAATGATGCAGGAAGTATCAAAAGAAGGTAGAAGGAATACACAGAGGCAATGTACCAAAAACCTGGCCAGTGATCAATTATCTTAAGAAGTAGCATATAATCAAGAAACAACACTACTGAAGGAAGAAAGTTCACTGAAAGGCCCCAAGAAGTGATGGAATACAAACTGAAATGCTTCAACAAACTGATGCAGCACTGGAGGTACTCATTTGTCTATGCCAAGAAGTTTGGAAGACAGCGACCTGGCTTGGCTAACTGATAGGAGGAGATACATATTTGTGCCCATTCCAAAGAAAATTGACCCAAAAGAATGAGGGAATCATCAAACAATATCATTAATATCACATGCAAGTAAAATTATCCTGGAGATAATTAAAAAACGGTTGTAGCAATACATTTACACAGAGCTGCAAGAAATTCAAGCGAGATTCAGAAGAGAATATGGAACTAGAAATATCATCATTGATGTCCGATGGATCTTAGCTGAAAGCAGAGAATACCAGAAAGATGTTTACTTGTGCTTTTTTGACAATGTAAAGGCATTTGACCGTGTGGATCCTAAACTGTGGGTAACATTGGGAAGATTGGGTATTCCAGAACACTTAATTGTATTCATGAGGATTCTGTACATAGATCTAGAGGCAGTTGTTAAAACAAGAGGATAGTTAATGGTTTTGAAATCAGGAAAAGTCTGTGCTAGAGTTGTATCCTTTCACCATACTTATTCAATCTGTATGCTGAGCACATAATCTGAGAATATAGATTATATGAAGAAGAACAGGGCATCAGGAATGGAGACTTGTTAACAACCTTTGATATGCAGATGATACAGCCTTGCTTCCTAGAAGTGCAGAGGACTTGAAATACAGATGAAGATCAAAGACTACAGCCTTCAGTGTGAATTGCACCTCAATGTAAAAGAAATAAAAATCCTCACAATTGGACCAACAATAATAATAAACATAATAAACAGAGGAAAGATGGAAGTTGTACAGAATTTAATTTTGCTTGGATCCACAATCAACACTCAGGAAGCAGCAGGCAAGAAATCAAATGATGTATTGCATTAGGCATATCTGCTGCCAAAGATCTTTTAAAATGTTAGTTTAGAGTCCTGATGTGGATAAACACAGGAATACTAACCATAAGATTGGCAGTTTAAAACCACCGACTGCTCCTCAGAAATCCTATACAAAATTGCTATGAGTTGGAATCAATTGGCACCTAAGAACAACAAAAAAGTGTTAGTTTAAGGACTAAGGTGAGCCTTGGTGTTTTTAATCGCCTCATCTTTGCATAGTGGTCAGACTGCTAACCTCAAGATCAATAGTTTGAAACTACCAGCTGTTTCACGGGAGAAAGATGAGACTTTCTGTTTCCATAAAGATTTACAGCCTCAAAAACCCTATACATGGTCTCTATGAGTCACAACTGACTCCAAAGCACATAACCACTACAACCATGCATGTGGAAACTGGACAATGAAGGATAGATACATTTGAATTATTGTGTTGGAGAAGAGTATTGAAAGTACCATGGACTTCCAGAAGAACAAACAAATCTGTGGTGAAGAAGCACAGCCTTAGAAGTTAGCATGGCGAGACTTCATCTCTCATATTTCAGATGTGTTGTCAAGAGGGATCAATCAGTCCTGGGACAAGGATATCATGCTTGGAAAAGTGGAAGGCCAGGGTGAAAAAGGAAGACCTCCAAATGAGATTGTTCGACATAGTGGCAGCAGCAATGGGCTCAAGTGTAACTATAGTAGTAAGGATGGCACAGGACCTGGTGGTGTTTTGTTCTGTTGTGCGTAGGGTCACCATGAGTCAGAATAAACTCAACAACAACAACAGGGGTTCAGAAGAAGGGGAGAGAGATGAACTGATAGAGAACCAGATATTTTTAAGCAATTTAATTATTCTATAGGATACTCTATGGTGGACACATGACATTAAGCATCTGTTAAACCCATCGGATTATATAGCACAAAGAGTGAAACTTAATGTAAACTATGAATGGTAGTTATTAATATTCTATCAGTATTGGCTTATCAATCATAAACAATCTACAGGAATGTAAGATGTAGATTGGAGAATAGGAGAAACAATTTGCAGGGTGTGGAGGTATATGAGAACTCACTGTAGTTTCTGCACAATTTTCCTGTAAGTCAAATACTGCTCTGAATAATGGTGGTGGTGGTGTGCCGTGGAGTCGGTTCCAATTCATAACAACCCTGTATAGAGTTTCCGAGGCTGTAAATCTTTACAGGAGCAGAAAGCCCCATCTTTCTCCCACGGAACAGCTGGTAGTTTCAAACTGCTGACCTTGAGGTTAACAGACCAATTTGTAACCACTACACTACCAGAGTTCTAAATAGTAGTCTATTAAAATTGTTTGGATTAATCTTAAAAACATAGATCCTTAATTAAAAAATTGACAAAATCTTTCTTCCCATAGTATACTTTGGTGTTGTTAAGTGCTGTCGAGTCAATTCTAACTCATAGTGAGTTACAGGGTTTCCAAGGTGGGTTTGAACTGCGGGCCTTGTGGTTCACAGTCCAGGGCTGATCCTACAGCGCCACACCAGGAGTCCTTAGCCAGCATTTCACTTTTTTGCTTTAGAGATTAGAATGTGTAGATAAATGCATTCTTTTTATCATGCTTTTGACAGCTGTTGAAAAAACAGCTAACATTTATTAAGCATGTACTAGATATCGGGTACTTTACTAAGTATTAATATTATTTCTCAGCATATTACTCAGTCCTGACTCATAGTGACCCTAAGTACAACAGAACATAACATTGCTGGGACCTGTGCCATCTTCACAATGACTTTGAAGCGTGCATCATCTTAATCCTCAGCTGAGGTTTAACAAGGCAAAGGAACTTGCCCAAGGTCAGCCAGCCCGTGAATGGTGGAGCAATGATACAAACACACCTTCTTCTGATACCACATCCATAAAAACTACAGGCTTGTTGGTCCTCTTCATACTGTAAGCATAAATATACTCTCCTCTGAGTTCCTTTCTACTTAGGAGAATGGATTTCTAAAATCTAATTTAAAAATTATTATATATTATGACAAGTGCTACAAAATAAAAACAAATAAATAAGAATGAATGTAAGATATTATTTTTCCTACCATGTGTGGTGCTCTTATTTTTGTTTCAGCCAGATTAAAAATCTCAGGAGTCAAGAGTAAACTAAAAACGCCTTTAATTCCAGACCATGTGATAATGATTCCCCATCTCCAGTTGTAGTCATAATTCAAATGCATGAAAATAGGGCTAACTAATATAACAGTAAGCAACCTGTGGAGAGAGAAACATTAAAAAGCATAAATGACACCTTACCTATTAATGTTATTCATGGTTGAAACCATGTTCTAAATATTGAATTTCATATAAAAATTTTCAGGGCAAAGAAGACAATCCAGTTTGTTGAGAAGTTGCTCAGACTTTCTGGGACTAAACAAATCTATTGTCTAAGTTTTACATACAGTACTCAAGTGTTCAAAAAATGATGCTAGATTTAAACTAAAGAATTTCTTGCAACTGTTATTGTTAAGCGTCATTGAGTCGGTTCTGACTCATATAGCAAGGTGTGCTTGAGCTGCCAACCTTGTGGTTCAAACTGACTTTGCAGTCCAATGCATTAAGCCACAGTACCACATCAAGACTACTCCCCTCTTTTAACCTTGAACCAAAAGTATCCCCCCGACGTCAACTTTTAGTGAAATAATAGATCGGCATACAAAATAAAGGACACTGCCAATGAGCATGGTGCTCCATTAAAAATAAGCCAAACAAACAAAAAACACATCTATAGGAGATCAAAAGGTCAACAATTACTCTATAGCAAAAATGTAATTACAAAGGAGCGGGGAAACTAGAGTATTAGAAACAGAACAACCAGAGTGCAAAGAGAATGCTGAGACAGTATGAAAAATGTAAGTATTACCACTGAATAATTTATATAGAAATTGTCAAATGGGAACTTAATTTACAGCCTCCGAAACCCTATACAGGGTCGCTATGAGTCCACACAACCATGCATATTAAAAATGGACAATGAATAAGAAGGATAGATGCATCTGAATTATTATGTTGGAGAAGAATATTGAAAGTACCATGGACTGCCAGAAGAACAAACAAACAGCCTCAGAAGCCAAGATGGTGAGACTTCCTCGCTCATACTTTGAACCTGTTGACAGGAGGGATCAATCCTGGGACAAGGATATCATGTTTTGTAAAGTGGAAGGCCAGCGTAAAAGAGGAAGGCCCTCAACGAGATGGACCAACACAGTGGCAGCAGCAATGGGCTCAAGTGCAACTACTGTAGTAAAGATGGCACAGGATCTGGTAGTGTTTCATTCTGTTGTGCGTAGGGTCACTATGAGTTGGAACAAACTCAACAGGAGTATGTGTGTAAACTTCTACCCAAAATATAATCAAATGTTATTTCAAAAAACAATGATAAAAGATCCATACATATGTAAGGAATTACCACTAACACTAGTTTGTGCTGTTTGGATTTGGTGGTAAATTCCTGGATGTGGGCGGATGGGACTTCATTCAGGGCTTTTCCTACAGAAAATTGGCAAGCTCTATCTATGCACTGAAAGGTTATAAAAGGACTAGATTCAGAAATCAGGTCAGCAGGACATGCAGATCATGGCCCAAAACTAAAACTATTCTAGAGGCACTTACAAACTTAGCTCAGTCAAATTTTTCTTGATCTCCCACACAAATGACACACTAAATGTTATATAAATAATTTCAAGTTATACTTGCTTCCTCTACAGTCTGTTTTTCTGTAAGATGCTGTACCAAAACTTAGAATCTATCTTCGGGTGACATGCAGTGTGAGGGCTTCAGTACTGACCTGCAAACAACTTGAAACAAATGATAGTCCAGCAGAAATGAAATCATACATGTGAGAGAAAGGGGGCAAGCATTCTCACCATAGTCTCCTCCCCTTCAGATCGCTCTCCTTTAAGAAATGGTTCTACTGCCTCATTCTCTGTCATCCTCTATCATCAATACCTCTGCTCTAAACAAAACCACAGAATCACAGTCTACCAAGCTTGTCTCTTGATATGAAAAAGGGTACTTTCAGACTTTAGCAAATGAGTCTGTTCCTCAGAAAAGTCTAGGTTTTAATGACTTCTAACTCACTGGGGAATTGGAAAAATATTTTTTGCAGGTCAAAAAACTGAACATGAACTGTTTGCTTCTTTAAGTATTCCATCATAAAATCTTGAGCCTCTTTGCTTTTGGCTAAACAAAGAGACGACCATATATGAAGAAATGAATAAAGCAAAGCACATTAGTATATTTCAGAATGAACAACCTTGGTTTTTTAAGTGATATTATGTTTTTGGTGAAAGTTTACACAGAAAATTAAGTTACTATTTAATAATTTCTATACATATTGTTATTCTATAATATACAAACGACTTGAAACAAATGATAGTCCAGCAGAAATGAAATCATACATGTGAGAGAAAGGGGGCAAGCATTCTCACCATAGTCTCCTCCCCTTCAGATCGCTCTCCTTTAAGAAATGTATATTCTATACACATACAGTGAAATTTATTAATTTTTTTAATAATGTATCAACATTCTCATTATTTCCATTCTGGTTGTTTTGTTTTTATTAATCTAGCTTCCCTGATTCCTCTTGCCTTTTCATCTTTGCTTTCAGTAAATGTTGACTATTTGGTCTCACATAGATAGTTTTTGATAAATGAGCACAGTACTCACGGCTGATTTTTTTTTTTTTTAATGAACTAATCTGTTATTTAGCTGAAAAGTGACCTCTGGGAGTGGTATCAGTTCCAAGTTTAAAGGGTATCACAGGGTGACAGTCTCAAGGTTTCTTTAGTCTCTACTGGCCCAATAAGTATGGATTTTCTATTTCTTTTTAAGAATTTGTGTTTTGTTCTACATTTTTCTCCCATTCTATCTGGGACCATTTATTGTGTTTCCCCAGTCAGATTGGTTGGTAGTGGTAACTGGGAACCATGTAGTTCTTCTGGTGTATGTGGGATATTAATCCTGAAGAACAATTTCTTCCTTGAGTCTTGGGTTTCCTTCTTTCTCTTTTACTCCATATGAATAAAAACCAATAGTATCTTAGGTGACCATTTGTAAGCTATTAAGAATACAGACACTACTCACTAAATTAGACATAGGACATAAACTTGATGAATTAATAATACCCAATTTTATAGTGGATATTGTGACCCTGGTGAGGCTCTGTAGGAAAAGCTCTGAACTGCTGATCACAACGTCAGCAGTTCAAATCCACCAGCTGCTCCTTGGAAACCCTATACAGGGTCGCTATGATTTGGAACTGATTCAATGGCACATAGCAACAACAAATTGTGGGGTTTTCCATCTATGTTCCCTCTTCAGAGCTGACATAACCATCTTCCAACTAATAGGAATTCTGTCCCTCACTGGGCACTGCCCCATTCAATATTGGCTAGAGACTGGTTGATGCAGGAATACAAAGATCTGTCCCCCTTTCTCAATATGAAGCAACTCTGAAGAACAACCAACCTCCATAGCTCTCTCCTTAAATCAGCTGAAGTTTCAGTTGAAACCACAATGAGAGTCAACTTTCTCCTATGCCTAATCCTGTCTTCCTCATTACCCAATAAAATTTCTGCAAACAACTTTCCTGGTCCCATGCTCAAAATCAATTTCCAGGAAAATCTATCTATGACTCCTGTGAGTATGTAAATCTGGCACAAAACAGGTATTTCATAGATTCATTCAGTCCTTTCTTCCAATGAGTTATGAAGCCTCATAACACATTATGTGAGCCTTCCTTATGAAGTTTATCTTTCCTTTTATTACAATTTGCTGTTTATTCACGTTATCCTTCCAACTACACTGTAAACTTCATGAGGAGAGGAACTGTATTTTACTCCTCTCTATAACCCTTGAGACTTCAAATAGAAAGTTCTATCCTGTTCACACAATGACTCTTTTTCCTGGGGTTGCTATTTTCCTAGGATGGAGTTGAGGAGGACAACCAGAGACCAGTGAACAAAAAAAACACCCTCTTCTTTGACTTCTAAATGTAAGCTTACAAGTTCCTAAAAATGATGACTTTGAAAAACATCAGAAAAAAAGTTCAGATAAAATCTCTGTTAAGATGAAAATCCACTATAATTTCCCTTTTCCAATTTATATCTTACCAATGGTAACTCTTGAGGTCTAAATATGTTTTAAATATCTTATAATGAATTTCATAGTTTTTATTTTTCTGTTTATCAAAGATGCTGGTCATCTCACAAAATTATAGTTTTCACTCTACCTTCAAAGGCTATTAATTTTAAATGCTCTTTCAAGTTTTTTTTTCACTTACTCAAGGGTATTAACAGATAATAGCACAAATTTTCTATTAGTCTTAAAAATAAAATGTCAAATGTGGTGGTGGTGTGTCGTGGAATCCGTTCTGACTCAGAGTGACTGTATAGGGTTTCTGAGGCTGTAAATCTTTTTGGGAGCAGAAAGGCTCATCTTTCTCCAGACATGTCCTGTATTTTATATAAGAAAAGTACAAGACTCTCTTGTTCATAATTCTAATGCCTCAGTAGTTGACAGTTTAGCTGTTTCCTAACTTTTCATTACTGTGCATATTACCAGAAGGAAGGTTTTTTGAGTACATTATTGTCCACATTTTTGGTTCACCACTCGTCTGTCATTTTTTCACACCGTGGTGACTTGTGTGTTGCAGTGATGCTAGCATGTATGCCCCCAGTATTTTGAATAACAGCAGGGTCAGCCATAGTGGACAGGTTTCAGCTGAGCTTCCACACTAAGACAGATTTGGAAGAAGGAGAAATGGACTACTTCCAAAGGTTTAGCCACTGAAAACCTTATAAATAGCAGTAAAACATGATGAATGGCACCAGAATATAGTGCTGGAAGAAGCACCAGATGAATAGGACCAGAATATTGTCAGATATAGTGCCAGAAAATGAATTCCTCAGGTTGGAAACAACTCAACACACAACTGGGGAAGAGCTGCCTCCTCAAAGTAGAATTGACCAGGATGACACAAATGAAATAAAGCTTTTGGAACCTTTATTTGCTGATGGGAAACAACTCAAAATGAGGAGAAAATCTGCAAACATCCATTAAAAATTGGAAGATGGAATGTATGAAGTATGAATTAGGAAAGTTAAAAGTTGGCAAAAAAGTAATTAGTTCATTGAAATGAACTGGTATTGACCATTTTGAATCTGACAATCTCATGCTTTACTATGGCAGGAATGACACATTTAAAAAGAATGGTGTCATACTCATCATCAGAAAGAACATTTCAAAATCTATCTTGAAGTATAATGCTGTCAGTGATAGAATAATATCTATATGCCTACAAGGAAGACCAGTTAATACCACTATTATTCAAGATTATGCAGCAACCATTGATGATGAAATTGAAGAATTCTACCAAATTCTTCAGTATGCAATGGATCAAACATGCAATCAAGATATATTGGTAATTAGTGGTAACTGGGATACAAAGGTAAGAAACAAAGAGGAAGGATCAGTAGTTGGAAAATATAACCTTGGTGATAGAAACTGTGCTGGAGATAGCATGATAGAATTCTGCAACACCAATGACTTATTAATTGCAAATACTTTTTTTTTTAAGCTTTTATTGTGACTTTTCATGTCAGCCTCCTGGCTGCCAGCACACCACCTTTCTGTTTCCATAAGACTAGAATCCTCAACTGCTCGCTCTCTCCATGCCATCACTTCTCCTCCATCTCTGGTGTTGCTGCTTCTCATGCTCTTCCCTCTTTATGGTCCTTTCACCATATCCATCTAGCAAGATGAAAACTATTCCATGGAGATTCTATCTTCTTCCCCTTGCTCTGAAACTTAACTCCCTCTAGAAAACTTGTAAGCAAGCTACTTTGTGCTTTTATATCCCCCTTTTTAAGTAACCGATGTCTGAATTGCCCTTCCCTATCAACCTTGTGTACTGAGGGGATAGGCTTGATCCTTGATGTGAAGACTCTTGCCCTCTCAGTTGGTATTTTAAGATACTACATCCATAAATAAGGAGCTCTGGTAGCAAAGTGGTTATGAGTTAGGCTGCTTATCTCATGGGCTGCTAAACTACCAGCAGTTCCATGGGAGGAAGATGAGGCTTTCTGATCCCATAAAGATTTATAGCCTCGGAAACCCTATACAGGGTCATTATGAGTCGATACCAACTCCACGGCACACAGCCACCACCACTACCACATCCATAAATAAAGGTCAAGTTCATTGAATTGTAGCAATTTATATTGCTTCCTGTATCTAACTTTTTTATCTTACTCTAGTCGAGTTCCAATCATCAAGCCATCCAAGATAGGTCAAATAGGTACTATCTCATTGCAAATACCTTTTATAAACAAAATAAAAGACTACTATACACACGGACCTCACCAGGAGGAATACACAGGAGTAAAATTGACTACATCTGTAGAAAGACAAAGTGAAAAGACTCCATATAATCAGCCAAAACAAGGCCAGGGGTAGATTGTGGAACAGCCCATCAATTACTCATATGCATGTTCAGGCTGAAACTGAAAGAAATTAAAACAAATTTGTGATAGCCAAAATATGACCTTAAATATGTTGTTGTCAGGTGCCACTGAGTCGGAACTGACTCATAGCGACCCCATGCACAGCAGAACGAAACAATGTCCAATCCTGGGCCAACCTCACTACCGCTGCCACACTTGAGTTCAT
>NW_006408618.1:3055298-3079224 GCF_000296735.1 Chrysochloris asiatica
TTCTTAGAGGTACAATTAAGTGTTCTGGAATACTCATACTTCTCAATGTTGTCCATAGCTTGTCATGATCCACACAATCGAAAGCCTTTGCGTAGTAAATAAAGCACAGGTAAACATCCTTCTGATATTCTCTGCTTTCAGCCAAGATCCATCGAACATCAGCAATGATATCTCTCGTTCCACGGCCTCTTCCATGACCTTAAATATACTCCACCTGAATTTAGAGATCATTTCAAGAAAAGATATCATGGATTAAACACTAATGACTGAAAACCGGAAGAGTTGTGGGATGACATCAAGAATATTGTACAGGAAGAAAGCAAAAGATCATCAAAACAACAAGGAAGAAAAAAAAGACCAAAGTGGATGTCAGAAGAGATTCTGAAACTTGCTATCCAGCATAGAGATAATAAAGCAAATGGAAAAAATGAGGAGGTAAAAAAGCTAAACAGAAATTTTCAAAGGGCAGTTCAATTAGACAAAGTAAAAAATTATAATGAAATGTGCGAAGATCTGGAGTTAGAAAACCATAAGGGAAGAACACATACAGTACTTCTCAAGCTGAAAGAACAGAGATAAAAATTCAATGTTCAACTTGAAATACTGAAGGATTCTTTTGGGCAGAATATTGAATGATACAGAAAGCATCACAAGAAGATGAAAAGAATACATAGAGTCATTAGACCATAAAGTAATGGTTGATGTTCAACCATTTCTAGAGGTAGCATATGATCAAGAATCAATGTACTGAAGGAAGAAACCCAAAGTGCACTTAAGGCATTGGCAAAGAGTAAGGCTCTGGGAATTGATGGAATATGAAAAAGTATAACTGATCTAGCATTGGAGGCACACACTTATTATCTATGCCAAGAAATTTGGAAGAGCCAACTGATTGGAAGAGATTCATGTTATTGTTATTAAGTGCTGTCAAGTCGATTCTGACCCATATGCAGCTGGTGAGCTTGAACCACCGATCTTGCAGTTCATATGGCTAAGAGATCCATATAAGTGCCCATTCCAAAGAGAGGTGACCCAACAGAATGCAGACATCATCATACAATATCATTAATATCACATACCAGTAAAATTTTGCTAAAGATAGTTCAAAACTGGCTGCAACAGTACAATGACAGGGAACTGCCAGAGGTTCAATCCAGATTCTGATGAGGATATGTAACAAGATATCATTGCTGATGTTAGGTGGATCTTGGCTGAAAGCAGAGAATACCAGAAAGATATTTATCTGTGCATTATTGACTATGCAAAGACTTTTGACTATGTGGATCATGGCAAGCTATGGACAACATTGCAGAGAATGAGTATTCTGGAACACTTAATTGTGCTCTATAGGAATGTGTAGATAGACCAAGAGACACATGAGGACAGAATAAGGGACACTGAATGGTTTACAATCAGAAAATTTGTGCACCAGTGTAGTATTCTTTCACCATACTTATTTTGTTTGTATTTTGAGCAAATTATCCAAAAGGCTAGATTATGTAAAGAAGAAATATGGCATCAGGATTGGAGGAAGACTCATTAACAACCTGTGATATGCAGATTATACAACCTTGCTTGTCGAATGGGAAGATAACGCAAAATACTCTTGATGAATATCAAAGACCACAGCCTTTCGTATGGGTTGCACCACAACGCAAAGGAAACAAAAATACTTATGACTGGAGCAATATATAACATCATGATAAATGGAGAAAGGATTGAAATTGTCAAAGACTTCAATCCACCATCAAAACTCATGGAAGCAACAGTCAAGAAATCAATGAATTGCATCAGGCAAATCTGCTGCACAAGACTTCTTTAAAGTGTTCAAGAGCTAAGGTGTCAGTTTGACGAGTAAGGTGCGCCAGACCCAAGCCATGCTATTTTTAATACCCTCATATGCATGTGAAAGTTGGACAATGAATAAGGAAGACCAGAGAATAATTGATAGATTTTAGTTATCATGTTGGAGATGAATATTAAAGCACCATAGACTTCCAGAAAACAAACAAATCAATGTTGGAAGAAGTACAACCAGAATGCTCCTTTGAAGCCATGATGGCCAGACTTTGTCTCTCATACTTCAGACATATTATCAGGAGGTGCCACTTCCTGTAGAAGGTAAAATGGAGGGACAACGAAAAAGAAGGATACTCCCAACGAGATGGATTGGCATAGTGGAAGCAACAACGGGCTCAAGTATAGCAGGACTGAGTAGTATTTCCTTCTGTTGTACATAGGATGTCTGTGGTTGGGAACTGACTCAATGGCACCTAAAAACAACAAACATTCTTGATTACACTCAGCAGGCATGAATCCGGTGACACACAGGACTGTGTACAAACATCCTTCTGTGTGAGAGTGACTAAACTGCATGCAGTGCTTTTGAAGTCAGTAAGAACAAGTTTCCATGAGAAAATTTTATAGGGTAAGCCTCACTAGGAAATGACAGTGTTTTCAGAGACATTATTGTGAATTCTTAATGGGAGGTATAACTACCATAAATAGGCTATGACAGTCTCATGAGAGTCAAGTTTAAATGCCTACTCTGCCCTCATGAATTGGACGTGTTTTTATCTTCTTAAGGTTTCATTGAAAAATGATTAAATAGCACCTACCTTCCCAGATTATATTAATATTAATGACATAATATGGTAAAGTCCTGGTGTGATATTCTAGGATCAGCACTGGACTGCTTACTACAAAGTCAGTGGTTCAAACCCACAAACCATTCCTCAGAAACTCTATACAGGGTTGTTATGAGTCAGAACCAATTTGACGGCATTTAACAGCAACAATACATGGAAAGTGTTTGATAAATGGCTTTATTATAGCTCTCATGATAATACTGATAATGAGAATCAGTATCAGGAACTATTAATCTGACCCAGTGGTGCTCAAATTACAGTGCATAAGAATCCAATGGAGAGCCCATTAAAAGAATTTTTAGAATCTCATCTCGGAAGTTGGAATGGAAACCTAAATTTGCATTTCTATCAAGTTCAGGAGTAATGCAGATGCTGCTGCCTACTTATTTTATTTCTCTAGACACCCAGCAAGTTAACATCAGGGTTTTCTGATTCCATATCCAACCTTCTTATTTGTTAAACCCCACTATTCCCCAATTCTAATTCTGGGCTTGAGAACCTATGCTCATTAAGAAAACGTTAAACTAGAATTCTTACCTTACAGCACTCAGACTGACAAATAAAACTAAAATGAAAGCTATGCTGTGAAATGAGAAGTGCTCGATCTCTCCACATCCAACCACAATGCCAAAAAAGGTGTATATTAACTGATGAAATATAGATGAAAATATCAGTAAGAACCTAGGAGCAATAAAAGGAAATTTACTTTTTAAGCAATGAATTTTTTTAAATGTTATACTTTTCATATAAAGGCCATTCTTATTTTAACAGAGGCCCTTGCCTCCATCACTGTTGTATCAACACTGAAAAGTATTTTACTGGAACTAAAAACAGCCAGTTCTGAATCCTCCATTATCCTTGTCACAATATCCGTGGGCTGCTCTTCACAGCAGAACAGAAAAACCAAAGCAGAAAAATAAGGACTTCCTCAAAATAGTGGTATGTCTATATCTCAGGGATTAGCTGTCAGAATATCAACTGCAAGCCCACCATAACTAAACCTGAAACTAGGGCTGCTGCAAGGAGGCACCTGGGTGAACTTAATGTGGCAATAGTTCACAAGGCCACCTCCACGTGCTTCTGCCCAACTTCTCTCACTGTGACTCGGAAGTGCTCTTCCTGTCACCATAAAGTTGCTCAGCTCAGTCTGCTTTCCTATTAACTGAAATCCTAAAATTCTGGTAAAGCGAACACTAACACCATGTCCTCCAGGAAATTATATTAAGCACTTGTTGGAAGCAATCCTCCACAGAATCCATTCCTACAGAGTCAATTGCCCACACTACCATGATTCTTAAGAAGAAAGAGTGTGAGAATCACCTAGATTGCTTTCTAAAACTCTACATGACCAGTCCCTGCCCCAAAGATTCTTACAGTGAGGGTCTGTGACTGAGGTTGGGTCTAGGGCCTTTCATAGTCTGTATTCTGTTTGACACCAGGTGATAACACTCCTGGGTCAGGGCCAGGTCTGATTTTATGAGCATCTCTCAGGTCCTGTCTCCTCTTGCTCCCCTTTAATGGGGGCTTCCTCTTTCACCTGACTGGATAGATGTATCTGCCCCACAAACCAGTCTCCCTTCAAGTGGGTCTCAAGATCTACACTCAGAGAAAAAAACATTAGGAAGACTATTTTTAGCACAGGTATATGCCATATTCTCTAATATACAATGAAGCAGGAATTTTGATTTGCCATCTGGTTCCTATACCTTGAGCCAATTGATTTAGAGCTTTTAGAGGAGACCTCAAACCCCAATGTTTAGTTTTCTGAAAATCATGAAATAACTGAATTAAATACATTTTTATATCCCTCCACAAGACCTAAAAAAAAGGCTTAACGGAGTAAGTTTGTGATAAATTGTTTTCTGCATAGATGTGTCTACCACTTAACAACGAGCTCCTTCTGAGAAGGCTGCCTATCTTCATAATCTAAAACCTAACATAGAACATCCAAGCCACAGTAAACATTAAGAAAGAATTGTTTGAATGGGTGGAAAAATAAACAACTGAATTAATAGAAAGAGTAACTTATCAAGCTGACATATACTGAGCTCAAGAAACTGCCCAAATCCAGACACCAAATCTATGCTTTATGAACTAGTTGCTTCCCAAGCTTTTGGATTTTATAAACAAAGCTTCACTCATACACAAAACTAAACGTAGTTATAGGTGGCAGTTTTTATTTGCCAGGTAAGCATAGACACGTAGAAACACATATAGATAACAATTAACATCACTGCTATTTCATAAAATAAATGACATTATAAATACCAACAATAACAAAAAAAGCAGGAAGGATTTAACTTGGGAAAACTCAGTATGATAGTTTACTGTTTTCATATCAACATTTGCTTTCATTCTGTGTGAGAATGTCTACACTGGATTATGATTTGGTGCCAAAAAATTCTAAAGCAGTTCTGTAACTTAGAATAGTCTTTCAGACAATGGTTACGTTATTTGTCTGAGAAGACAGTCTGGGAAGTTCAGATGTCCGTGTGACCAAATATAAAGAGTAGGAAAACGGATTGGTGAGGCTGTGTCCTTCTGCTACTTTTCTTTTCCATTGGAGCTGTACTCATATTTAGGGCACTTTTACCCAGAAATGAATAAATGAATAAGGATTTAAAAAAAAAAATCCTTCCAACTCAAATAAAATTTTTATCAGTTATATGTGGAGAGCACTATATATGCATTGTTCTTGACAGAATTAACAGAGACACGTATGCATTGTTCTTAACAGAATTATCTATTTGTATCAATCTTTGTTAATACCTTAAGTTCTTTTCAAAGAAAAGCAGTAGTAAAATTAAAAGGCAGATACAAGTTATATAAAGACTACTTTATTAGTGCCCTTGAGAGCAGCACCCCTTAAGCACTAAATATACGAGAGCTAAACCAAGCACACATCAGGACACTTACTTAGTAATTACAAACTCGATCCTCGGTTTAAAACTCAATTTATCTAAATTCAGTCCTACAGTGACTAAAGCAATAATGCCTGACATTCCAAAACATTCCGCTGGAGAGGAAAAAAAAGAAAAGGCAGATAAATCAATTTAAATGCATTATATAATTTGTGCATTGAGGTACTTTATCTTGAGAGAAGACTTTGAGAGGAAAACAAAGTAGTATTTCTTAGAAATTTGCTTCAAAGGATTGACCTAATCCTCCAGACCAGGGGCCAGCAAACTTTTTCTAGAAAGTACCAGATACTATCCTACGGAAAGTACTCAACTTAGGTCACACAATTCTTATGACAACTACTCAACTCAGCTGTTTTAGTACAAAGCAGTCATAAACAGTATCTAAATGAATGAGTGCTCAATAAAACTTTATTTATGAATACTGAAATTTGAATTTCACTTCATTTTTACATGTCACTTAAAACTCTCTTTTTGATGTTCTCAGTCATTTGAAAATATAAAAATCATTCTTAAAGTGAACAGTAACAACCATGAGGAACATGCTCCTCACAATAAGACCAAAAGGCTGCACTCACCCAAAAACCAAGTTCAGAAAGAAGGAATAGGCAGGAAAGATGGACAGATAGACATGAGTAACCCAGGGAAGAAGGTGACTGTTATATTGAAACAAAATATGAACTAGTGAATGGGGAACTAATTTGCTCTCTAAACTTTCACATGAACCACAATAAAAAAAATCTTAACATGTGAGTTGAATAAACCCAGGAAGCTTTGTGCTGTGTGCAGTAGTTTACTGACCCTGCTGTAGACCATCACTGAGGATAAGGCTAGTGGATAAAGAAACCTAACACCTTTTGCCCAGCACCTCAAGGACATCTCTACAGTGTGCTCTGGGGCTATGGTCCAAGCTCAGTGCTTCACTAGTAATGCAGTTCCTAAAACCTGCAAACCACAAGGTCTGTGGCTCAAGCCTACCAGCCACTCCAGGGGGAAAAAGATGAGGTTTTCTGCTCTTGCAAAGATTTACAGCCCTGGAACCCTATACACGGTCACTATGAGTTGGAACCAAGTTGACAGCACTTAACAACAACAGCATCACTCAACTCTAAGTCACAAAGACCCTATGTGTGTCAGTGTAGACCTGTGTTCCATAGAGTTCTCAATGGCTGATTTCTTGGAAGCAGACGGCCTTTGTTTCAAGGTTGTTGTTATGTGCCATGGAGTCGGTTCCGGCTCATAGCGACCCTGTACAGGGTTTCCAAGACTGTAAATCTTTATGGGAACAGAAAGCCTCATCTTTCTCCCATGGAAGTTAGTAGTTTCGAACTACTGCCTGTGAGGTTAGCAGCCTGCTTCATAAGCACGACGCTACCAGAGCTCCTTTTGTTCCACGGTACTTGTAGTGAATTTAAGTCTCTGACTGTTCTGGTTAGCAGCTGAGCATTATATTAGCAGCTGAGCATATTTGCACCACTCAGGAAGTCCTCACCGGATACTGATAAAAAACAAACAAAACAAAAAACCTCCCTGCCATCAAAAGGATTCCAACTCACAGCAATCCTCCATAGGGTCCCTGAGACTGTAAGTCTTTAAGGGAGCAGACAGCCAGAGCTCCACTTCTCAGATAACCAAAACCCAAACCCACTGTCATCAAGTCGATTCTGACGCATAACGACGTTACAGAACAGAGCAGAGCTGCCCCTTTGGGTTTGCAAGATGTTAAATCTTCATGGGAACACATAGCTTCATCTTTCTCCTGAGAAGCAGCTGGTAAGTTTGAAATGCTGAACTTGCAGTTAGTAGCCCAGTTCATAACCTACTGTGTCCCCAGGACTCCTTTGAATACTTGTGTGGTGGTGGTGGTGGTGGTGTGCCACTGAGTCTTGATTCAGAGCAACCCTGTATAGGGTTTCTGAGGCTGTAAATCTTTAGGTGAACAGAAAGCCTCGTTTTTCTTATACAGAGTGACTGGTAGATTCAACGTGCTGACCTTGCAGTTAGCAGCAGTCCAGCTCAGAATCCACTACATTGTCAGGATTCCTTTAATAGTCATATGTTGTTGTTGCTGTTATTAAGTGCCATCGAATAAGTTCCAATTCATAGAAACTCTATTTGGGTTTCTGAGGAGCAGCTGGTTGAACTGCCAACCTTGTGATTCACAGTCCAGTGCCAATTCTACAGCACTACACAAGAAATCCAATATAGATATTTAATTGTCAGCAATTAAACAAATGCATAGATGTAGCCTGAGTCAGAAAAACCAACTATAATAAATATCTGAGTATCATAAATACCAATGGTTTTAAGTCTTCAAATACTGCGTTGTAAACATCATATAGAAATGAACAGAAAGATTGCAAATAGAAGTGGAAGAGATTTGGGATCTGGTAGACCCGATTTCTCTAGGAACATGACCTCTCATTCTGTCCTAGTTCTCCACATCTGTAAAATGAGCATAAAATGGTATGTGTCATACATTTGTTGTGAGAATTAAATTGTTGTTAGATGCCATCGAATCAGTACCGACCCATAGCAGTCCTGTGTACAACAAAACAAAATAGTGCCTGGTCATGGGCCAAGCTCACAATGGTTGCCACACTTGAGCTTATTGATACTGCCACTGTGCCAATCCATCTGGCTGGGGGGTCTTCCTCTTTTTCTCTGACCCTCCACCTTACCAAATATGATATCTTTCTCCAGCGACGGGTCCCTCCTGACAATATGTCCAAAGTATGAGAGACAAAGTTTGGCCATCTTGGCCTCCAAGGAGCACTCTGGCTGCACTTCTTCCAACACAGATCTGTTGGTTCTTTTAGCCCATGGCACTTTCAATATTCTCCTCCAATGCCATAACTCTAAAGCATCAATTCTTCTATGGTCTTCCTTATTCACTGTCCAGCTTTCGCATGCATATGAAGTTATTGAAAATACCATGGCTTCGGTCAGGCGCACCTTAGTCCTCAAGCTGACATCTTTACTCTTCAACACTTTAAAAAGGTCTTGTGCAGCAGATTTGCCTAATGCAATACGTCATTTGATTTCTTGACTGCTGCTTCCATGAGTGTTGATAGCTGATCCAAGAAAAATGAAGTCCTTGACAACTTCAATCTTTTCTTCATTGATAAGAATGTTGTTTATTGGTCCTATAGTGAGGATTTTTGTTTTCTTTACATTGAGATGAAATCCATACTGAAGGCTGTGCTCTTTGATCTTCATCAGTAAGTATTTTAAGTCCTCTTCAGTTTCAGCAAGCAAGGTTGTATCATCTGCATATCACAGGTTATTAATGTGTCTTCCTCCAATCTTGATGCCACATTTTTCTTCATAGAACCGTTTCTCATATTATTTGCTCAGCATACAGATTGAGTAAGTATAGTGAAAGAATACAACCTTGTCGCACACCTTTCTTAATTTTAAACCATTCTGTGTTCCCATGTTCTATTCGAACAACTGCCTCTTGGTCCATGTACAGATTCCTCATGAGCACAAATAAGTGTTCTGGAATACTCATACTTCACAATGTTGTTAAATTGTTGTTGTTATTAAGTGCCATCGAGTCGGGTCCAACCCATAGCGACCCTGTACAGGGTTTCCGAGGGTGTAAATCTTTACGGGAGTAGAAAGCCTCATCTTTCTCCCGCGGAGCGGCTGGTAGTTTCAAACCGCTGACCTTAAGGTTCGCAGCCCAATTCATAACCACTACGCTAATAAAGGGCTCCAATGTTGTTGTTGTTGTTAAGTGCCATCGAGTCGGGTCCAACCCATAGCGACCCTGTACAGGGTTTCCGAGGGTGTAAATCCTTACGGGAGTAGAAAGCCTCATCTTTCTCCCGCGGAGCGGCTGGTAGTTTCAAACCGCTGACCTTAAGGTTCGCAGCCCAATTCATAACCACTACGCTAATAAATTAGATGATGTGAAAACTTCTTGACATATAGCTGTTGCTGTTGTAAATACCATTAAGTTGGTTTCAACTCATAGTGACCCTGTAGAGGGGTTCTGGCAAGTAACTGATGGACTTCAACTACTGACCTGTGGTTAGAAGTCCAGCTCTTATCCTACAGTGTCACACCAGGATTTATAGCAGGCAGTTAATAAATGATAATCATTATCATGATGTTCATTGTTTTTTATTCCCTTTACTGTTTAGTAACAATACTGCTTATTGATTTGAAGAAGATCTTTATTATTCTTTTGTTTTATCTAGATATTTAAGCTTACTTTTGGCTTCTTTTTTACCTACTTATTTGACTAATTTAATATAAATAATTAATGATATTTAAAACCAGTAGTAGCAAGAACTGTGATAACAAGGAAATTGTCTCTCAAAATCTAATTTCTAATTTTCTATAATTAGCATTACTGGATTTTAAAGCTTATCATTGTTCTTTTCAATAACAGTCACTACTTACAGTCCTGGTGTGGTGCTGCAGAATAATCACAGGACTGCTAACTGAAAGGTCAGTGGTTCAAACCCACCAGAACAGACTCAACAGCACTTAACAGCAATAACAACTTAGAGATAAGGGAGTCTTGGTGGTACTTTAGGATAAGCAGTGGACTGCTAACCACAAGGTTGGCAGTTCAAACCTACCAACTGATCAAGGGAGAAAGATGAGGCTTTCTGTTTTCATAAAGATTTACAGCCTCAGAAACCATATGTAGAGTCACTATTAGTCAGAATTGACTCAATATCTCCTAACAGCAACTTGGAGATAGCACATACAATGAGGAGGAACCAATAAGTCAGTTTTTTTTTAAATTAACACCTTCATCTCATTGAAAGATACAGCAAAGTGGCAGGGTACAAGATCAACATAAAAAATTAGTCAGATTCCTTTATGCTAATAGAGTTCTGAAAAGGAAATCAGGAAAACAATACCATTTAAAATAGTCACCCATAAGATGAAATACTTAAGAATAAATCTAACCAGAGAAACAGAAGACCAACACACTGAAAACTATAAAACACTATTAAAAGAAACCAAAAGAGAGCTACAAAAATGGAAGACTATACATGCTCACAAATAGGAAAATTTAACATTGTGAACATGTCAACATTACCTAATGCAATCTATAGATATAATGCAATCCCAATTTAGATTCAAACATCATTCTTTAAAGAGATGGAAAGCTAATCACTAACTTTATATGGAAAGGAAAGAGACCCAGATCAAGCATTACTAAAGAAAAACGAAGTAGGAGACCAAGTCACTTCCCAATCTCAAAACCTATAACACAACCCCTTAGAACTATCTGGTACAGCTACAGTGAAAGACATATAGATCAATGGAACAAAATTGGGGGCCCAGAAGTAAATCCATCCACCTACGGTCAGCTGATCTTTGACAAAGGATCAAAACACACTAAATGGTGAAGATAGAGTCTTTCCAACAACTGGAAATCCATTTGCAGAAGAATGAAACAAGATCCATATCTCACACCATATACAAAAGTGAACTCTGTGTGGATTAAAGACCTAAATGTAAAACCTAGAACTATAAAGATCTTTAACGAAAAAATAGGGACAAACTTAGTGGCATCAATGCACTATCAAACATAACTGAAAACACAAACAGCAGAAGAATAAATAGACAACTGGGACTTCATAAAAATCAGGCACTTATGTGTATCCAAAAATTTCACCAAAAAAGTAAAAAGAGAACTCATAGACTGGGAAAATAATTTCAGCAATGACATATCAGACAACAGACTGATGTCCAAAATTTATAGAAAACTTTAATACCTCAACAAGAAAAAGACAAATAATCCAATTTAAAAACGGGCCAAAGACATGGACAGATACTTGTTGTTTTATGAAATGAGTGGGAAATGAAAAAGAACAAATGTCCGGATACAAGTGATATTAAAACAAACAAAAATTTCACTCACTTAACACAATAAAGACAAAAAATGAAAATTGGTATATGTGCTCTGTGGTGCCTTGTAGAATGCCAAGCAATAACTGGAACAACCTCCAATATTTTGAAGGAAAGAGGAAGGGAATCAACATTTATAGACTATCTTACTTTGAGACTATTGCTGTACTAATAAATATTTAAAACTGGCACTCTGGGTGTGAAAAAACTCTAATCTGTTGTATTTGCCAGTTTTCCTAGTGTAAATACTTTCATTGTAACCAATTTCAAGTTACTAATATGACATTTAATATGACACAGAGTTAGGAAGAGATGTGCACAATAATTCAAACAAGTAGGTAAGAATTGTTGCTAGTAACTAGTCACATAACAGATATGATCTCATTAATTCCTGTAATAATCCTTTAACTTAGGCATTATTATAACACTTTTATATTGTTGTTGTTGTTGTTGTTGTTAAGTGCTGTCAGGTCAACTGTCACTCATATCGACCCTTATAGGGTTTCCAAGGAGCAGCTGGTAAGCTTGAAGCACGGACCTTGCAGTCAAACGACTGAAGTCTGATGCATCAGTCCCCAGCGCCACACCAGGACTCCCATAACATTTTTATAGATGACAAAAATGAAGCTAAGAGAGGTTGCATAAAAAGGTTACCAAGTTGTGGAGTTGGAATTTCAGCTCAAGTCTACCTAATGCTAAAGATCTTCAAGGCCTAATGTTGGTTTATTCTGTCAACATATACATTAAATTAGTATTCTGGCTTTGGCAGCAGGAAGCTAGAAAACAAAACAAAACAAAACAAAAAACAAAGATGGCTTTTTTAAAAGAAGAAAAAATGGCTTCCAATTCATTCTTCTAAAGCATCCACTCTATGACCATATATTTCATTCCTGGCTCCAAAGAAGCACCAGATATTAAATGTATGGTCCTAGGGAATCCTGGTGTGGCTCTGTAGGTTAATGTGCTGGACTGCAAGCTTGGTTGGCACTGCTAGGTCGGTGGCTCAAGTTCACCAGCCACTCCTTGGAAACCCTACACAGGGTCACTGTGAGTCAGAACCAGTTTGACGGCACTTAACAACAGGGTACCTGCTCAAGAAGAAAAAGAGAATAATCATGGAGAGGAGGAGTACAAAGAGAAAGGGAGATAGTTGAAATGAAGAGGTATGGAGAGAGACTAGGGAAGAGCTAGAGGTGGCAGGAAAATGGCAGAACGGCCACAAAAGGGAAGATGTTGTTGGAAAGAAGCAATTGGATCAAGATCAGAAGAAAATAAAGATTTATGAATTTCACTGAAACGACAGCATTTTTTTAGGCATGTTTCTTCCTTACCAAGGTAGAAGGTCATGTACAACAATGAAAAGCAGAGAATGACATTAGTCAGCGTATTGCTTAGAAGGTCTATCAGTGTCAACTGAATGATTTTTGCACACATATATCCACATGTCATGCTTCCGAAAACATTCAAGAAAAGATATATGGTTGTACTGAGGTCTAAAAAAGAAAATGAGAAACAAAAGATTTAATTATAATTAAATCTTGCTTTTTCATTGATGGTATTGAGGTCTGTGCACTTTGGGTTGGTCTTAAGATTTTGAGTGGAGACTTTGCTCTCAGCAGATAGAAGGAGTTCTCAATGAAAATGTGGCAAAAGAGGTAGGTATGTTTGCGTTACAGTCATCAACTTGAAATTGACTTACCAAGTTTAGCAGCCTCAAATGCCCTCAGGACCCTCACAGGGAACATAAACATGAATAGCTAGTGATAAACTGAAGAGTAACGTCTAACCAAAAGACATCCAAATTTTTAAAAATTTATAAACTATGTTTGTTGTTATTGTTGTTAAGTGCCATCAATTCAATTCCGACTTTACAGCCAAAGAAACCATGCCCAATGTCTCTGTGATCACGCAGGCAGTTTGTGATCCCTGTCTCTATCCCAGGGGCATCTGGGAAATAAGAGAGGGGAATTTTTGGTAGTCACAATAACTGGGGGCCTTAGTGGCATTTAGTGGGCAGGTATCCTGCAAGATCAGCAGTTCGAAACTACCAGCTATTCCACTGGAGAAAGATGAAGCTTTCTGCTCCTGTAAAGATTTACAACCTTGGAAACCCTGTACAGTGTTGCTATAAGTCAGAACCAACTCTACAGCACATAACCAACCACCACCACCATCAAACTATGTCAAGGATAGTTTTTAAATAACAAAGATTGTCCCATCCAAAATGCCTATTACTACCCCATTGAAAAATACTGCAAACCTACAAAATTACCTCTGTCTGCCAATATTTCTTTCTCTTCTAATACATGTTTCCACCTGAAATTACCACATTAATATTTAAGGAGGACACCTTTCCCCTTTTTATGCTATGCTCTATCTTCCCCCTCCCTACCACTTCTCTACTAGTGCCACATCTAGAAATCTAGCAAAGCAACATGCTTTATAGACTACGAATCTGGCTATTGCCCATTCCAGGACCTGACTCTCAAGTATTACTTGAACCCTTCTGCTTTCTCGACTGAGAAATTGTTTTCCTTGGATAAGAAAGGGAACAGAAGTGTTCGTTATTTTAATGGATCCAAGAGTAATGTACAGGGAAACAATGGAATTAAGATATCTAGAATATCTTTTAATTTCAATGTTAATTAATATCTATCATATAAAATGACTTTAGAAAATGTGCAGGAAAAAAATGTTTTTACCCTTAAACATTTGAATGTCAGGTATGTCCTCACGTAAAATTCCAAAAACAATGGATGTGATGCTACATGTGATCAAAGATTCTCCTCTAATGATATCGATATACACTTTGGAAATATCTGGAAAAGGAAGCATAAAATATGACTTAATGTAATACAAAAATTATGCTTTTGCACCAGAAAGAGAAATAGAAGGGATGAAACATGCTAGAGTTAAAAAAAGCAATCATGACTGGGATGGGTCTTCAAGATAAGAAACTAAATCTGACATACCAATAGTTTTCAGTGAATTCACAGAGTAAAGAGGATCTATAACGCTGAGGATGATGCTAAAAAGTATGGAAGATTGTAAATCCCACAAGTCTTCATTGAATTGCATAGCTATATATCCAATTGTGGCGACAGTCACAGAAAAGCTAATTGATCCAGTTAATAAGACCTGTGAAACCAATTCATATCACAGTGTTAGATTTAACATATAAAAATACCATGATGATATCTTTTTATGTCATAAAAATCAGATTTATTTTGTACAATTATTCTGGAAAATTACTTTAAAAGTATTCTCATTTCATTATCTGCCTCAAAGAAGCCAACCCTTCCAACCTAAAGAGATTCTACTTTAATAGTTTAAAAAAAAAATCAACAGTATTTCTTAATATTATTCAAATTTAAGGAGTCCTGGTGTGGTGCTGTGAGTTAATGCAGTGGACTGCAATGTTGGTTTAAACTGCAAAGTAGGTGGTTCAAGCTCACCAGCTGCTCCTTGGAAACCCTTTACAAGGTTGTTGTTGTTAAGTGATATAGAACTGACCCTATAGCACTTAACAACAACAACAATATTCAAATTTAATAGTTCTCAACATTGAACTGTTCTTAAAATATACTGCAAATGACACCTACTTCTGTGTAAAAAAATTCTTGGTTTCTTCAGTGTTAAAAATAAATAATTACTGTCATAATATATCTAGGAAATGACACAAATGTAAATATCAAGACTCTAAAATATTCAGAATCAATCCTTTCTCTTAACTTTTTCTTTGAAATTTTTATGTGAATTGAGTGAAGATTTACAGAGAAAATCATAAGGTTTACATTCAACACATCATACACTTTGCTTCATCTCCTTGCCAATTTGGATACTTTCAATTTCCTTTTTTCTTGCCTATCGCTCTGACTAAAACTTTCATCACAATATTGGATTGTTGTTGTTAGGTGCCATCGAGTCGGTACCGACCCATAGCGACCTAATGCACAGCAGAGCAAAACACTGCCCAATCCTGGGCCAACCTCACTAATGTTGCCACGCTTGAATCCATCAATGCTGCCACTTGGCCAATCCATCTCATTTGGGGTCTTCCTCTTTTTCTCAGACCCTCCACCTTACCAAACATGATATCCTCCTCCAGTGACTGGTACCTCCTGACAATATGTCTGAAGTATGAGAGACGAAGTTTGGCCATCTTGGCCTCCAAGGTGCACTCTGGCTGCACTTCTTCCAAAATGGATCTCTTGGTTCTTTTGGCAGCCCATGGCACTTGCAACATTCTCTTCCAGCACCATAACTCAAAAGCATCAATTCTTCTACGGTCTTCCTTATTCACTGTCCAAGTTTCACATGCATATGAGGTCATTGAAAATTCCATGGCTTGGGTCAGACGCACCTTAGTCTTCAAGCTGACATCTTTGCTCTTCAACACTTTAAAAAAGTCTTGTGCAACACATTTGCCTAATGCAATATGTTGTTTGATTTCTTGACTGCTGCTTCTGTGAGTGTTGATAGTTGATCCAAGAATGAAGTCCTTGCCAACTTCAGTCTTTTCTCCGTTGATAAGAACGTTGTTTATTGGTCAAGTGGTGAGGATTTTTGTTTTCTTTACATTGAGATGTAATCCATACTGAAGGCTATGGCCTTTGATCTTCATCAGTAAATGTTTTAAGTCCTCTTCAGTTTCAGTAAGCAAGGTTGTATCATCTGCATATCGCAGGTTGTTAAGGAGTCTTCCTTTAATCCTGATGCCACATTTTTCTTCATATAACCCAGGTTCTTGGATTATTTGCTCAGCATACAGGCTGAATAAGTATAGTAAAAGAATACAACCTTGTCGCACATCTTTTTAAATTTTAAAACATTCAGTGTTCCCAATATTGGATAGGAGTGGTGATAAAGGGCATCCTTGTCTGGCTCCTGTTCACAAAACAAACACTTTCAGTTTCTCTCCATTGAGAGTAATTCTGGCTTTGGGATTTGAATATATGCCCTTAATTATATTGTGGAAATTCCCTTTTTTGTTGTATTTTGTTCAGTGTTTTTTTATCAGGAAGGGATGTTGGGTTTTGTCAAATGCCTTTTCTATATCAATTGATATGATCATATCATTCTTTTCTTTTCTTTTTTTTTTAATGTGGTGGATTACATTGATTGAACCATCCTTACATACCTTTTGATCATGGTGTATTATCTTTTTTATATGTAGTTGGATTCTGTTTACTAAAATTTTGCTAAGAATTTTTTGCATCTATCTATGCTCATGAAGGATTATTGTTACTGTTACTAAGTGCCATCAAGTCGGTTCCAACTCACAGCAACCCTAGATATGCTTTCTGAGGAGCAACTAATGGGTTTGAATCATCAAACTTTTGGTTAGCAGTGTTAATCCTACAGTGCCACATTATGAATACTGGTCCATGATTTTCTTTTTGGTGATGTCTTTGCCTAGTTTTGGTATGAGGGTTATGTTCACTTCATAAAATGTATTCAGAGCTGCATCCTTCTGAAGTGGGACATTCCCACTAGAAAGGACAAGCAGACCAACTTAGAGAAGCTAGAAAAACTGAAGATACTTCTTGAAAGAAAGACCATCAGGAAATATCCAAAACAAAAATGGCAGTCTGATTGGCTACTGCAAGAACAAACAAGTTGTTCACTGGGGAGCCATCAAGGCAAGCAATCAAGTCCCTTCAGGACAAATCCCCCTCTAAGACTGAAACTCACAGCGAACAAATGAGCAGGTATATAAGCTTGCTGGTGACCACGTTGGTCTACTGGTGAGTGGAAGAGGGGGAAAGGCAGCAATGAAGATATAGGTTGAGTTCAACCATGTTCCATAGACTCCTATCGACCTGGAGATGAGAGAAAGGAGAGGAAGGGTTGATTGGTCTGAAGTTAATGAGACCTGGGGACTCCTGAGCTCATGGACAAGAACATAGCCATGGAGGGCTAGAGCTGAGAGTGACGTGTCCAGCTGATATAAAAAGAGGAGACACACAAAAATGCTCAAACTTGCAGATAGTACCTATTTGACCTAGCTTTGATGTCTGGAAAATCAGAATTCGATTAGAGGAAGATTGAAAAAAAAAAAAAACAAAAAAAACTTTGATAAACGAAATGAGTGTGAATTGCTACAATTTGATGAACTTGACCTATATTTATGGATGTAGTAGCTCAAAATACCAACTAAGAGGGAAGGAATCTTGACATCAAGTATCATTTCCATCCCCTCTGTATATAGGGTTGATAGGAACGGGCAACTTAGACATTGGCTACCTAAAATGGCTCAGGACCAGGCAGTGTTTCATTCTGTTGCGCATAGGGTCACTATGAGACAGTACTGACTCCATAGCACCTAACAACAACAACAACCTAAAATGGGGTGGGAGGGGGGGCTATAAAGGCACAAAGTGACTGGTTTACAAGTTTTTGAGAGGAAGTTTAGTTTCAGAGTGTGTAGGGAAAGATAGCGTCCCCATTGAATAGTTTTCATCTTGTCTAGTTGGGTCTGGTGAAAAGAGATGGGGATAAGATTCTTATGATTCAACAGTGAGTAATTGTTATCATGTCTAATTGAGACTGTTACAACTGTAAAGGTAGAAGTTTTATAACAAAAAGGGGGAGTAGTTAATCTTACAGTCCAGGAACAGAGGACCCTAGGGCCATCAAGGGAGAAGAGCATGAGCAGAATGTGGGAACCTATCCAGAGAAGCAGCAACACCAGAGATAGAGGCAGAGATGAGGACATGGAGAGATAGAGCAGCTGAGGACTCTAGACTCATAGGAAGAGAATGGTTGTGTGGTTGCAGCCAGGAGGCACACTTGCAGAATGTGCCCTTTGGTTGTTTAAATGATTATATATTCCTGAATGTTTTTTTAGTAAATCCCTTCCCCCCACCAAAAAAACCCAGAGGGAATAAAAGCAAATACTGTTGAATGATGATGCATGGAGGGGGCTGTAATCATTGTAATGAAACGATGAGTATAAAACTGATGTTCTCCCATGTTAACGATCACTCAATTCACAATAAAAACTTTTTTTTAAAAAGTGAGTAATATGAACAGAATTCAAATCACAATACTATGTAGAAAGATTACAGGCTGGAGTCTGGGGAATAAATTGAGGAACTAAGTAAATCTGTTAAAAGAGATATAGGCCAGACCTCGTTGTTGTTATTAAAGGCTGTTAAGTCAGTTCCAACCCATAGCAACCCTGTATATGGTTTCTGAGGAGGGGCTGGTGAGCTTGAACTGTCAACCTTACAGTTCAAATGATTTTGCAGTCCAGCACATTAACCCACAGTGCCACACCAGGACTCCATAGGCCAGACCTAGGTAGCACTGATTCGATATGCAATTATTTTAAGAATTTGTTGACTGAAATATTAGTAGAATACTGAGCATTTATGTGGCTGTGCACATGCCTGTATACTGAATGAGGAAGAAAGGCTATAACATAGTGATGTTCATTTCCCTATTACAATAAATTGCAGACTGTTTAAAACAAAAAGGACCATGGACTACCAGAAAATCTGTGTTGGAAGAGGTACAGCCAGAATGCTCCTTAGAAGCAAGGATGGCCAGACTTTGTTGCTCATACTTTAGATGTGTTATCAAGAGGGACTAGTCCTCAGAAAAGGACATCATGCTTGGTAAAGTCGAGGGTCAGTGAAAAACAGAAATGCCTTCAACAAGATGGATTGGCAGTAACAATGGGCTCAAACAGCAACAATTGTGAGGATGGCACAGGATTGAGCAGTGTTTTGTTCTGTTGTGCATAGGGTCACCATGAGTCGAAACCAACTCACCAGTACCTAACAACAGCATACAATGGAGTACTATGTAATTAAAACAAATAACGAGGCATTTACAAACATTTTATAACAGAATTATTCTAGAAGACATTATGCTGAGTGAAATAAATCAACTACAAGAGGACAAATATTGTATGGTCTTGGTGTGGTGCTGTGAGTTAATGTGCTGGACTACAAAGTCAGTTTGAACCACAAGATCAGTGGCTCAAGCTCACCAGCCACTCCTCGGAAACCCTATACAGAGTTGCTATGGGTTGAAGCCGATTCATGGCACTTAAAAACAACTATTATAAAAAGTCAATAATAGATATACCCTCAGAAGGCAATATTCTTTAATGGTTACCAGTATGAGGAAAGATGGGGAATCACTTTCTAGATAGTTGTTGTTATTAAGTGCCGTTGAGTCAATTCTGACCCATAGCGACCCTGTATAGAGTTTCCAAGGAGCAGCTGGTGAGCTTGAACCACTGACCTGGCAGTTCAAACCACTTTGCAGTCTGATGCATTAGCCCACAGCACTGCACCAGGACTCCTTATAGATAGTGCTGCTGCTGCTGTGTGCCGTGGAGTAGGTTCTGACCCATAGCGACCCTGTACAGGGTTTCTGAGACTGTAAATCTTTACAAGAGCAGAACACCTCATCTTTCTCCCACGGAACAGCTGGTAGTTTCGAACTGCTGACCTTGTGGTTCCCAGCCCGATTCGTTACCACTACGCTACCAGAACTCCTTTTCTAGATAGTTGACACTTGTTATTTTTTATGAAGTTGAACAACTTTACCAAGATGAATGAAGACACTTAGAAGTACAAGAATTTTGATAAATGCATTTACAATTTTGCAACATTAATAATCAAAAATATGTGTGCAGTTACATTGGTAGATAAGTATGTATATATGCAAATAGATTGGAATATGCAAGTAAATGCATTTGTGTGTATATCTGTAGATATACCTATACACACAAATATACCTATACACACAATGTATATTCATGTTATGTGATATATATTATATTATATATATATATATAAAATATAACCTATCAGCCACTTCTAGGAAACCCTATACAATTGGAAGAAATGAGGAAGTATAAGAACTGAACAGAAAATTTCAAAGGACAACTCAAGAAGACAAAATAATGTATTATAATGAAATGTACAAAAACCAGGAGTTAGAAAGCCAAGAGGGAAGAACACACTCAGTATTTCTCTAGCTGAAAGAACTGAAGTAAAAAATTCAATCCTCAAGTTGAAATATTGAACAATTCTAGGGGCAAAAGGGACTCCTGGTGTGGTGATATAGGATCAGCACTGTACTGCAAACCACAAGGTTGATAGTTCAAACCCATGAGTTGCTCCTGAGAAATACTACACAGGGTCTCTATGAGTCAGAACCACCTGATGGCACCTAACAACAATAACAACAACATGGGCCAAATATTGAGTGATGCTGAAAACATCCAAAGAAAATGAATGGAATACACAGAGTCAATGTACCTAAAAGACCTGATCAATGTTCCATCACTTCAAGAGGTACCATATGATAGAGAACTGATCCTGCTGAGGGAAGGAGTCCAAGCTGCTCTGAAGGCATTGGCAAAAAAATACAAAGCTCCAGGAACTGTCAGAATACAAATTGAACTATTTCAACAAACTGATGCAGCACTGGAGGCACTCACTGGTCTACACCAATAAATTTGGAAGACATTTACCTTGCCAACCAATTGGAAGAGTTTCATACTTATGCTCATTCCAAAGAAAGGTAACCCAATGGAGTGCAGAAATCATAGAACAGTGTCATTAATAACACATGCAAATAAAACCTTGATGAAGAGATTTCAAAAATGGTTGTTGCAGTGTACTGACAAGGAGCTGCCAGAAATTCAAGGTGGATTCAGAATGGGATGTGGAACAAAGGGTATTATTGCTGATGTCAGATGGATCTTGGCTGAAAACAGAGAGTACCAGAAAGATATTTACTTGTGTTTTATTGACTATGCAAAGACATCCAATTATGTGGCTAACAAACTATGAATAACATTGGAAGAATGAGTATTCCAGAATACTTAATTGTGGTCATGAGGAACCTGTACAAAGACCAAGAAGTAATTGTTAGAACAGAGCAAGGAGATACTGAATAGCTTAAAATCAGGAAACATGTACGCCAGGGTTGTATCCTTTCACCATACTTATTCAGTCTGTATGCTGAGCAAAAATAATCTAAGAAATTGGATTATATGAAGAAGAATGGGGTATCATTAACATCTTGTGATATGCAGATGACACAACATTGCTTGCTGGAAGCAAAGAGGACTTGGAATACTTATTGAAAAAGATAAAAAACTTATTCCTTCAATACCCCTTAATATAAAGAAAACAAAGATTCTCACAACTGGACCAATGAACAAAATCATGATAAATGGAGAAAATATTGAGGTTGTCAAAGACTTCATTCTGCTTGAATCCACAATCAATACTCATGGAAGCAGCAGTCAAGAAATCAAACAAAATATTGTGTTAGGCAAATCGTCTGCAAAAAACCTCTTTAACATGTTCAGCAGTAAATATGTCACTGTAAGGGTTAAGGTGCCATGGTATTTTCAATTGCCTCATATGCATGTGAAAGTTGGACAATGAATAAGGAAGACCGTACAATAACCCATATATTTGAATTATGGTGTTGACAAAGAATATTGAAAGTACCATGGGCCACGAGAAAAACAAACATATCCTTAGAAATGAGGATGTTGAGACTTGGTTTCTCATACTTTGGACATGTTCTCAGTGTTTCATTCAGTTGTACCTGAGGCACGTAACAACAACAACAAAGATGATATCAGATACATTTGTGGTTTTAAGTTATAAAGATTATATCAGAGCAATAATTTCAGGGGTTCTTCCAGCCTCTACAGATCTAGAAATTCTGGATTGCATTAAAATATGAACATCTGGTCTGCATTTCCCCCTTTTGAATCATGACTCTTCTATAGAATCTTTGATCAAAATGCTCAGTAATTGTAGCAAGGCACCCTCCAGTGTTTCTTGTCTCTTGACAATGGAGACAGCAGTTCATGGAGACAATTAACTATGCGTTTATCTCATCCTGTTATTCCTGACTTTTCTTCTTTCTCTGTTTCTCCAAGTGAATAGAGTCAATTAATTGCACCTCAGATGGCCGTTTGCAAGTTTTTATGATCTTAGGTACTATGCAACAAACTAGGATGTAGAACAGAAGCACTAAACATGATATTAGATCAGTTTAACTGTGATGGTCCCATGAAACCATGACCCTAAACTTCAAATCAAGAAACCAAATCCTGGCTCTCTGCTTCTCCCTGGTCAACAAGCAGTAGCATCTTCTCTTGCAACCCCAACCGCATCCCTGAGACAGTATGGTGAAGGTTGGAAGTCAGTCAATGGATTTGGCCAAGTTGAGTGCCTGGTCACCAAGGCTGCTGTTAACTTTGGCAAAGTGGAGGTTGTTGCCATCAATGGCCCCTTCATTGACCTCAACTACATGGTCTACATGTTCCAGTATGATTCCACCCATGGCAAGTTCTATGGCATGTCAAGGTTTAGAATGGGAAGCTTGAAATCAGAGAAGATAAATTATATAAAGAACATACCATCAGAATTGGAGGAAGACTCATTAACAACCTGTGATATGCAGATGACACAAACTTGCTTTGCTGAAAGCCAAGTGAACTTGAAGCACTAAAAGATGAAAATTTTAAAAACTAAAACCTAAGTTCTCATCCAGTAAAACATCCTCAGTTAGGAAGATGATTTGTTGTTTTTATCTCTTATCTGTTTTACTCATGTCTATTCCTGTTTCAACATTATGCATACTAAAGCAGACAGTGTCCCAAGCACCTCACAAAAAATATTGGTTTCTCAAGCCCCCAGGAAGATAGTTGGTGCCTCCACGTTTGTCACTAACTCCACTTCACCCTCATCACAGAAAACTGAAAATAAGCATGTAGGAGACAATCCAGTTTATGTGTGCCCAACACTCAAATGGCAAAAAAGACTTGGAGAATTCTTCAGTCTGTCCTGTAAAGATTCAGAAAAAGAGAACTAGACTCCTGAAGAAGCAGGAAGTAGTGGCTTAGGAGAAGCAAAGAGAAAAACATATCCTTTGCAACCTGATCACATAGATGATGAAAAAGAATAGAACTTATTTCATCTTTGGCTTATGTCTCCTGTTACTCTGGAACTCTTTGATGTAAATTTGCAGATATATATTTGCTCCCATTAGGTTTGTTGAGTAGGCATTTGTTTAAAAAAATCAGGCAAGTAGTAAGATTAATATATGACTACTTAGCTTAGTTTTCAATATAATGCAGTATTTGGTATCCTCCTTTTACCAGTTATTAATCTCCTTATTCTTGCTAAAAACAAATCATTGCATGGTGCTCTAATTACAAATATGCTGTATTTGAGATTTGCTTATATATTTTTATACTGCTGTCATTTGATTATTGGAATGGTGCCAGGGTGCTTTTCCTTTTATTTGCTTAAAAAAGCAGAGTTCAAATTTGACACATTAAAATAATTCAATATTAATTAAACTGAACCTAAGGAGCTCTGGTAGCATAGTGGTTATGAATCGGGCTGCGAACCTTAAGGTCAGCGGTTCGAAACTACCAGCCACTCCGCGGGAGAAAGATGAGGCTTTCTACTCCCGTAAGGATTT
>NW_006408618.1:3081874-3093701 GCF_000296735.1 Chrysochloris asiatica
CTTTTTGCTTTCTTCTTGTATGATGTTCTTGATGTCACCTCACAACTCTTCTGGTCTTTGGTCTTCAGTGTTTAATGTATCAAATCTGTTCTTCAAATGATCTCTAAATTCAAGTGGGATACATTTAAGGTCGTATTTTGTCTCTCATGGACTTGTCTTCATTTTCTTCAGCTTCAGTTTGAATTTGCATATAAGTAATTGATGGTCTGTTCCACAGTCTGCCCCTGGCCTTGCTTTCACTGATGATATGGAACTTTTCCCTTGTCTCTTTCCACAGATGTAGTCAATTTGATTTCTATGTATTCCATCTGGTGAGGTCCATGTATATAGTTATCTCTTATGCTGTCTAAAGAAGGTATTTTAAATGAACAAATCATTAGTTTTTCAGAATTCTATCATGAGTTCTCCAGCATCATTTCTATCACTAAGGCCATCCTTGGTTATTAGGTTTCTATTAAATTAGTCTACTAAAAAGAAATCTAAAGCCTTCAACGTGGATTACACAACATATAGAAAACAAAAATTCTCACAGCTGGACCAATAAACAACATCATGATAAACAGAAAATATTGAAGTGTTTAAGGATTTCATTTTATTCAAATCCATAATCAGTGCTAATGGCAGTAGTTTTTAAGAAATAAAAATATGCATTGCATTGGACAAGTCTAACGCAAAAATCCTCTTTAAAGTGTAAAAAGCAAAGATGTCACTTTAAGGACTAACTTGATCCTGAACCAAGTCATAGCATTTTCATTCACCTCACCTGCAAGTGATAGCTTGACAATGAATAAGGAAGACTAAAGAAGAATTAAAGTCTTTGGATTATGGCATTGAAAAAGAATATTAATATGCCATGGACTGCCAGAAAAGCAAACAAATATCTTGGAAGAAGTACAGATGACTCTTTAGACACGAGGGTGATAAGACTTTGTCTCACATACTTTGGACATAATATCAGGAGGGACCACTCTCTGGAGAAGAACAATATGTTTGCTCAGTAAAAAAGAGGAAGACCCTCAATAAGACAGATTGACAATGTGGCTATAACAATGAGTTCAAACAGGAACAATTGTGAGGATGGCACAGGACTGGGCAGTGTTTTGTTCTGTTGTACCTAGGATCACTACAAGTTGGAGTGATGGTACCTAACAACAACAGAGTGAGTTTTGGTAAATTATATTTTTAGTAATTTTTAATTTTCTTAATAAAGTTTTCAAATGTTTTTGCTGAACAGTAAAGAGGATTAGGCCTCAAAACTTGGGTGATGCAGTTAAAGCTGTGTTTAGATGAAAATTTATATCTTTAAGCACATACATTACAAAAAATAAAGCTTAAAAATTCCAATGGATGAATTAAACAGCAGTTTTAAAACCTACTGTAGTTGAGTCAATCCTAACTCATAGGAACCATATAAAACAGAGTGGACCGACTCCCATAGGGTTTCCAAGATTATAAGTCTTTGTAGAAGGAGACTACTACATCTTTCTCCCATGAAGCAGCTGGTGCATTGGAGCCATCAGGCTTTCAATTAGCAGCTCAGTGTTTATCCACTGTGCCATCAGGACTTCTAAACAGCACATCAAACACTGCTGAAGAAAACTAATGACTAAGATGCTAAATTTAAGAAAAGTATTTAGTACAGTCATTTTAGTACCAAATCAAAAACCAAACCCCCTTCCATTGAGTCAATCTGACTCACTGAAACTCTGTATAGGGGTTCTGAGACTAATTATTTATGGAAGCAGACAGCCTCAACTCTCTTCCACAGAATAGCTGGTAGGTTTGAACTGCCAACCTTGTGGTTAGTAGTTAAGTGATTATCCTACAGAACCACCAGGGCTCCTTAATTTCAGTTCACCATAGAGAAATAAAGAGTATGAAGAATATGATGAGGAGATCCAACATAATTACTAATAGAAATTCAAGGAGTAGAAAATGGAGTGTAGAAAATATTTGAAAGGGACTAGCGCAGCTCCATCTAACATCTGCAGAGATGGTCTTCATTCTACTGATATCCTCTTCTGAATCGGGCTTGAATTCCTGGCAAGTTCCCCGTTGATGTATCGTTGCAATAACGTTTTAACTACCTCAGTAGAAGTTTACTTGCATGTGACATTAATGATAATATTTAATCATTTCCACATTTGGTTGGATTATTTTTCTTTGGAATGAGCAAGAATATGGATATCCTCTGATCAGTTGGCTAGGAAACTCTCTTCCAAATTTCTTGGCATAGATGAGTAAACACTTTCAGTGTTGCATTCATTTGTTGAAACATCTCAATTGGTATTCTGTCAATTCTTAGAAGATTGTTTTTTGCCAGTACCTTCAGTGCAGGTTGGACTTCCTCCTTCAATATCATCAGTTCTTGATGATATGCTTCCTCTTGAAATGTTTGGATGTTGACCAATTCTTTTTGGTACAGTGACTTTGTGTAGTCCTATATCTTCTTTACATGCTTCCTGTGTCATTCAATTTTTATGCCCATAATATTCTTCAATAATGCAAATCAAGGCTTGAAGTTTTTCTTTTGTTCTTCAGTGTGAAAAATGCTGTGTCCTTCCTTTTTAGATTTTTAATTCCAGATCTCTGCATATTTCATTATTATACTTTGCTTTCTCTTCTCAAGTCACTCATCAAAACCTTCACTTCAGCTCTTCTTCTTTGTCATTTTTTCTATTTGTTTTAGCTGCTCTCTATGTTCAAAAGCACGTTTCAGGCTCTCTTTTGACATCCATTTTAGTCTTTTCTTTCTGTCCTGTTTTTTGTTTTAAGAATCTTTTGCTTTCTATATGCATGATGTCTTTGATGTGATCCTGCAACTGGTCTGGTCTTTGGACAGTAGCGTTCAATATATCAAATATATCCTTGAGATGATCTCTAAATTCATACTCAAGGTCATATTTTGACTCACATGGATTTGTTTTCATTTTCTTTAGCTTCAACTTGAACTTTCACATGTGCAATTGATGATCTGTCCCACAATCAGCCCCTGGCCCTGTTCTGACAGGTGCTACCAAGCTTCTGCATCATCTATTTCCATAAATGTAGTTGATTTGATTCCTGTGTATTTCACTCAGAAAGACCCATATGTTTAGTCATCAGTTATGTTGTTGAAAAAGTGGTGCTTCTGGAAACCCTGGTGTGGCCCTGTTGGTGAATGCGCTGGACAGCAAAGTTGATTTGAACTGCAAAGTCAGTGGTTCAAACTCACCAGCTGCTCCTTGGAAATCCTATACAAGGTTACTATGAGTCAGAACCCACTTGACAGCACTTAACAACAACACTGAAACCAGAGTGATCTTTCAAGTGGAAATTGCTATAATTTAATGAATTTGACCCTTACTTATGGATGTGGTAGCCCAAAATACCAACTGAGAGGGAAGGAGTCTTCATATCAAAGATCAAGCCTATCCCCTTACACAGAGTAAATAGGGATGGGCAACTTAGACATTGGCTATCTAAAATTGAGGGGGGGCTATAAAGGCATGAAGTGGTTGGCTTAAAAGTTTTAAAGAGGGAGTTTAGTTTCAGAGCAAGTGGGGGAAGGTGGAATCTCCATGGAATAGTTTTCATCTTATCTAGATGGGTATGGTGAAAGGAAAAGGGAATAGGATTTTTTTTTATCCAATAGTGAGTAGTTGTTATCATGACTAATTGCAATTGTCACAACTGTAAAGGTAGAAGTTATATAACAAAAAAGGGGGAGTAGTTAATCTTGCATTCCAGGGACAGAGGACCCTAGGACCATCAAGAAAGAAGAACAGGAATGGAACATGAGATCCTAACCAGAGAATAAGTGATGCCAAAGACAGAGACAGAGACAGAGGTGATACCAGGGAGAGACATAGCAGTTGAGGACTCTAGACTCAGGGCAAGAGAAAGGCTGTGTACTGGCAGGCCGGAGGCTGGCTTGCAAAATGTGCCCTTTGGTTATTTAAATGATTGTATATTCCTTCATGTTTTTGTGTACATCAAGGGAGACAGGGGAGGAAATAGAGGCAATACTGTTGGTCGGTGGTACATAGAGGGGATTTTAATCATTGCAATGAAGCAAAGTGGGATTGGTTGAGTGCAAAGCTGATTTTCTGCAATACCAACTATCATTTAATTCATAATAAAAGCTTTTAAAAAAAAAGTGCTTCTCATGAATAAGCCTTGCAAAATTCTATCATGCAATATCAGCATCACTAATATCAGATGGATCTTGACTGAAAGCAGAGAATACCAGAAAGATGTTTGTATGTGTTTTATTGACTATGCAAAGGTATTTGATTGGATGTATCATAACAAATTAAGGAGCTCTGGTAGCGTAGTGGTTATAAATTGGGCTGCTAACCTCAAGTTTGGCGGTTTGAAACTACCAGCTGTTATGCCAGAAAAAGATGAGGATTTCTGCTCCCATAAAGATTTACAGCCTTGGAAACCCTGTACAGGGTCACTATGAGTCAGAACCGACTCCATGGTACTTACCAACAACAATCATAACAAATTAGGAAAAACTGTGATGAATGGGAATTCCAGAACACTTAATTGTTCTCATAAGGGATCGATGCATCGACCAAGAGTCAGTCATTTTAACAGAACAAGAGGATAATGTGTGGTTTGAAATCAGAAAAGTTGTGTGAAACACTGAGACCGTGGCCCATAGAAACCCTACTATGGTTTCTCAGCCCTGTGACTCAACTTTCAGCCAAATGACAGGCCTATGAGGTGAACAATAACACAAGGAAGCTTCACCCTCCTTAGAACTATCAATTGTACAAAATCAAAAGGGCAAAACTTGCCTAGAGATAAATCGCAAAAGGCAGGACGGGATAGAAAAGGACAAATGGAAACAGTATACACAGGGAGAAAGTGAGAAGTGTGTTGTTTCATTGTGGGGATTGCAATCAATGTCACAAAATAAAATGTGTATGAATTGTTATGTGAAAAACCAATATTATCTGTAAACTTTCACCCAAATCACATACACACACAAAAAAATTTTTTTAAGAAAGAAAACGTGTGTATCAGGGTTATGTCTTTTTATCATGCTTCTTCCAATCTGTATGCTGAGCAAATAATATGAGAAGCCGGACTATATGAAGAAGAATGTGGCATGAGGATTTGAGGAAGGCAGCTTGCCTGAGATAGGCAGCTTGCCTGCTGAAAGTGATGAAGATCAAAGATTACAAACTTCAGTATGGATTACACCTCAATGTAAAGAAAGCAAAAATTCTCACACCTAAACCTATAAACATCATGATAAAAAATAAAAATAAAAATAAAAAAAACAGTAACAATAAAAAACAAAGTTGAAGTGGTCAAGGATTTCAATTTACTTGGATCCATGATAATGCCCATGGAAGCAGCAGTCAAGAAATCAAATGACATATTGCGTTGGGAAAATCCGCTGCAAATTTGTTAGAATTTTAAAATGTTAAGAAGCAAAGAAGTCTGATTGATGTTCTCCGATGTAAACTGTCACTCAATTCACAATTAAAAACTTTAAAAAAAAAAAAGCAAAGAAGTCACTTTGAGGGCTAAGGCACACCTGATCCAAGCCATGTTATTTTCAATCACCTCATATACTTGTGAAAGCTAGACAGTGAATAAGAATTTTTGAATTAGAAATCATGCATTTGAATTAGATGTCAGCACAGAATATTGAATAGACTATCAGAAAAAAACAAACCAATCAGTCTCGCAAGAAGCATATTCAAAGTGATTCTTAGGAGTAAACACGGCTAGACTTTGTCTCACTTAACTTTGAACATGTATTAGAAGGGACTAGTTCCTGGAGAATGATCTCATACTTGTTAAAGCAGAGGGTCAGAATAAAGGAGGGAGACCCTTAATGAGATGGACTGACAAGTTTTGTTTGGTTTGGTTTGGTTTTGTTGTACATAGGGTCTCTAAGGTTGAAACTGATTCAACAGCACCTAACAACAATAGCTGAAGTGTGCCAAAAATTGATAAAATATATCAATCCTCAGATTTAGGAAACATAAAAAGTCTCAGTCTTATGATATCCATACCCAGAACCGTCATAGAAAAGCAACAGAACACCAAAGATGATAGCAGCTGTCTCCAAAGCAACAATAAATCTAACCATTACTCAAATTAAGGCAAAATAAATACATTTTCCGAGAAACAAAGACTGAGAAAGGTGTAACTCACAGACCTTTGATGAAAAAACACAAAAGTATTAATTCAAGAAGGAAAAGAATCCAGAAAGAATAAGTGGAATTAAGAAGGAATGGTGAGCAAAGAAATTGGTAAACTATGGATACATATAAAAAAACAATAGTCCCCGAAGCATTTTCAATGATAGAAATAATGTTGTTGTTTTTCAGAGCCATCGAGTCGGTTCCAATTCATAGCTACCCTATATAGGATGGGTTTGAACCATCAACCTTGGGGTTAGAAGTCCAGTACTTACCCTACGCACCACACCAAGAGTCCTACAAAACTAATAATAATGACTAACTTAAGGAATGGTAATCTTGGAGTCCTGTAATTTAACAACAATAATGTCTTATGATGTTGATGTCTTATGATTCCAGGTGCTCATTTTCCATCTGTATGTCTTCTATGAGTCCTGGTATGGTGCTGTGGGCTAATACGCCAGCCTGCAAAGTCGTTTGAACTGCAAGGTCGGTGGTTCAAGCTCACCAGCTGCTCCTTGGAAACCCTATACAGGGTCACTATGGGTCGGAATCTACTCGATGGTACTTAACATCAATAACAACAACAGTGTCTTCTTGGTGAAGTGTTTGTTCAAATCTTTTGCCCTACTAAAACTCTTTTTTACTACATTAAACATTAATGGGCCAAGATTCGTTTTTAAAAACCCCATAGGACAGTTTTACTCAACACATGGGGTCACCATGAGTCAATTATGCCCTAGAGACCACAAAGCAAATCTTCACAGACCAAAAAGAATTGATATACAGATTTGATATCATCATCTGATCACAGTATGACAACAGAAATCAAAATAAAAAGACATATTTAAGGGGATTTCCAAGCAACTTTTCAAATAATTAATGAGCCAAACAAAAATAGTACAATAAATTTAGAATCAGATAATAGTGAAAACACTAAAAATGAGGGATGTAACTAGAAATGTTGTTTGTTGTTAAGTGCCTTCAAGTCAGTTCTGATTCATAGCGATCCTGCTTAGGGTTTCAGAGGCTTTAAAAAATCTTTGTGTGAGCAAAAAACCTCATCTTTCTTCTGCAACAGCAACAACTAACAGTGTAGTTACCAAGAATAAATTAATTGTAAAATGTACGAAATAGAATCTAAAAATGCTAAAAATCAATTAACTAAACAGCCATTCAAGATGCTATAAAAAGAAAAAGGGAATTAAACCAAAGAAAGTAATATTTTACCTGAAAGGATCAATAAAATAGATTGGAGAACGTTATTAAGAAAAAAAAAAGGCAGAGGACAAATGAAAGAATCTTAGCAGTGTAAAGCAGAGTAAATCTATAGATAGAGATGAAATCAGCTGTGGGATTAGAACCCAGGTTCTTCCATTTGTCAGCCTTATGATCTGTGGGTTTCAGTTTGTTCATATGAAAAACAGAAATAACATTTACTCATTGTATAGTCACAATGGACACCCAACCAGTATAAAATTTCTTCCTCCTCTCCATTTTCCTTAGTCATTCTGAAGAGCATGATGTGAGATTGGTGAATTATCTTCTATATAGAGTCATATTCTCTACAATCATGAATAAGCAACAATTGACCCCAACTTGTTTTAAGATATATTCTTACCTGCCAAAACACATCCTTAAATATATAAAAATCCATGTCCAAAGCAGCCAAAAATATAATTATAGGTAAAAAATAACAATAAAGTGCAAAACTTGGTGTGGTTAGAAGAGGATATATGAGCTTGTGAATCTAAAGTAACAAAGACAAGAAAGGTAGTTGGTTGCCATTTTGAAGTATTAGAAATTTGGATAATGTTATTTCAATTAATTTTTTTTTTAACTTTAGAGTATTTCTATCTTCAACTAACGAGATTTTCTACAAGGCCAGGCCTGATGATCCAGTGGTAGATTTCTTAGGCTAACCATCTAGACAGTCTATAAGAGTAGTCCTTGATTTACCAGAGAATTGTGCTACTTGGGGCTGTACAACATTGCTTGTGGTAAGTCATCGGTGTTTACAAAGTGGTTTTCTATCACTGATGATTGCTAAGATGATTTTAGTACTTCACAGATAAGTGCTTTTTAAAAATATATATATATATATATAATTTGTTAGAGATTTATTTTCATGTGCATGGCAGGGTTGGTAGAAGTACTTTGCACAGATAATTGTAATTTCACAGACGTTATTGCTTCCAAAAGAAAGAATCAAACAAACAAATCCACTGGACTTGAGTCCATTCTGACTCATACCCACCCTACAGGACAGAGTAGAACCGCTCTGCACCATTTCCAAGGCTCCACATATTCACAAAAGTGGACTGTCTCATCTTTCTGTCAGTGGGTTCAAACTGCTGACCTTTCCATTTACAGATCAGCAATTAACCACTCTGGGATTTTTAAATCTCTAAGTGAGTCACTTGTGGTGCTGTAGGATAAGCACTGGACAGCAAGGTAGTTTAAACTGCAAGCTTGGCAGTTAAAATTAATCAGTCACTCCTCCGAAACACACTATACAGGGTCACTATGAGTAGGGGCCAACTTGACAACACTTAACAAAAGCAATAACAAGTGAGTCATACAGAGAAGAGTAATGCGTAAATAATAGTTGTTGTTGCCATTGAGTTGGTTCCTACCCATAGCGATCCTGTATAGGGTTTCTGAGGAGCTACTGGTTGGCTTGAACCGCCGACCTTGCAGTTCAAATGGCTTTCAAATCATGAAGGTTGCACACAGATGAATGGAAAATACAACAGTTATTGAATCTTTTTAAATAGCCCCTCTTAATAAATTTATTTTGACCCAGTCAATAATTTAAGCTTCTTTGCTTAACCTCTCTGTGTCTCAATTTTCTCCTCTGCAAAATGGAGTAAGGGAATAGCATCCTTACTCCATTGGACTGTTGTGAGATGAATAAACTAACTCAAAAGTTAATAAGATAATAAATTAACAAATGTCAAGCACTTAAAAGGGAGTATATTAAAAATGTGTTCGCTAATATAAGGACTCCTAGAGTGGCACTGTGGGTGAATGTGCTGGACTGCAAAGTCGGTTTGAACCACAAGGTCAATGGTTCAAGCTCACCAGCCACTTCTCAGAAACCCTATACAGGGTCACTAGGAGTCAGAAACGACTGGCATGGCACTTAGCAATACAACAATACCTTCAGAGCTTTTGTTGGAAGATGAAAGGAGAAAGATGAGGCTTTCTGCTCCTGTAAAGATTTATAGCCCCGGAAACCCTATTGGGGTCGCTGTGAGTCAAACAACTCCACAGCACACCACCACCACCAGATAAATGCAAAGCCTTACCTTCCTTTAAAAAAAAAAAAGGAATGAGCAGAGGTTAATCATTATTGACCACATTGCAATGCATTTGAAATCAAGAGCTAGCAAGAAATAAGTATACATTTTCTTGTATGTTGTTGAGTGCCATCGAGTCGATTACGACCCATAGCGACTCTGTATAGGGTTTCCAAGGAGCAGCTGGTGAACTTGAACCGCCGACCTTGCGGCTCAAACGGCTTTGCAGTCTGGCGCATTAACCCACAGTGCCACACCAGGACTCCTTTCATGTATATATACAATAAATAAAAGCAAATTTTCTTATACCTATATAATACTTATGTGATGTATATTTACATTTAATCAGGCAGGCAGTAAGAAAAGAATCACCATGCCTCATCATGGAAATCACTATTATCTTTTATAACTAGAGTCTAGACAGGTATTGGAGTCCTGGTGTGGCGCTGTGAGTTAATGCGCTGGATTGCAAAGTCAGTTTGAACCGCAAGATCGGCGGTTCAAGCTCACCAGCTGCTCCTCAGAAACCCTATGCAGGGTCGCTATGGGTTGGAAACGACTCGATGGCACTTAACAACAACAACTACAGGTATTAAGAGAGCTGCAGGGAAGGAGCCAGTAGATATATGCATGTTGGAGGCTGGGGTGGGAGGTTGGGTTGAAAGAAAAGAGCAAGGTTCTGAGAAGAACCTAAGAATGAAATCAAAATTTCCTCACTATCAAATTAGTGCTTTCTTTTAGGCGTCTCAATTATATGTCTCCTTCATTGGATGGTTTCTCATTTTCTACATTTTTAACAGCAGATGAAATGTTTTGAGTTTCTGTTCATATTTTTTAAATCTATACACTCAGGGGTGAGAGTAGAAATGGATCTTGTTATGAGTCTTTGTCCTTTCATTTATTCTCTAATTTATTGTATATACAGTACCTTAACAAACCTGTAGGCCAGTTGTCCTAGTACAAAGCCTAATAGAGAAAGAATTGACAAGACTATGACTTCAGAATTCTTTATACCTGTCTTCAAAAATCCTAAAGAAAGACATTTATTTGTTACTTAGACATAATTTATAGTTTTAAAGCACTTTTATCAACATTGTTTTAGTGTTTCATTTTAAACTTTTCATCACATTATTTGTTGTTGTTGTTGTGAAGTGCCATCGAATCTATTTCAACCCATAGTGACCCTGTATGGGGTTTCCAAGGTGCAGCTGGTGAACTTGAACCACCGACCTTGCAGTTCAAACGACTTTGCATTCTGATGCATGCATTAGCCCACAGTGCCACACCAGGGCTCCATCATATTATTATGGATGACTAATTGACTCCTGGTGTGGGTTCAGCACTGGACTGCGAACCGCAAGCTCAGCAGTTAAAACCCATTAGCAACTCCTTGTATACCCTATACAGGGTCACTATGAGTTGGAACCAACTTGATGGCAATTAACAACAACAACTGACAGCTATCGATGTGACGCTATATGATAAGCACTAGACTGCTAACCACAAGGTTACCAGTTCAAACCCAGCAGCCACTCCTTGGAAATCCTATATAGGGTCTCTATGAGTCAGAACCAACTCTATGGAACTTAACAATCTTGACAGAAGTAGAATGCCACACCTTTCTCCCATAGAGCTGCTGGTGGATTCAAACTGCTGACCTTTCAATTAGCAGCTGCTCATATTAACCACTGTGGCACCAGTGCTCCTATATGTACTATTTTCCTTAAAGCCAGAAATATTTTTAACTGAGACCCTACCATAAGGAAAAACTAAATTCACCAAGCAAACAACAAAAGACACTTGTTATTCTCTCCCCATAAGCATGTTTTATCTTGAAATGCTGTTGTATCCAAGATTATTCAATTCATTCCTCCGGGTGTGGCACTGTGGGTTAATGCGCTAGACTGCAAAGTCAGTTCGAAATGTAAGACTGGCAGTTCAAGCTCACCAGTTGCTCCTTGGAAACCCCATACAAGGTTGCTATGGGTCAGAACTGACTCAACAACGCTTAACAACAATAACAAGAGGCAATCTATAGGCTATAAGCCAACTAATTTATGCCTGGGACAGAAGTCACTGGCAACCTGTCCTCTCGCTTTCGGCTATAGGTTATGGCAAACCAGTAAATATTTATTTACATATACTTCATATGTGTAAGATCAAGTGTTCTGCAAATGATTTTTTGCAATGATCTTTCCTGGTGGAGTACTTTGTAACCACGAAGGATCTAGAGCTAGTGAAGTTTTTGGTGGACAGCATGGTCATTGTTGTTGTTGTCAGATGCCATCAAGTCGGAACCGACTCATAGCAACCCCATGCACAGCAGAACGAAACAATGTCTGATCCTGGGCCAACCTCACTACCGCTGCCACACTT
>NW_006408618.1:3093801-3094834 GCF_000296735.1 Chrysochloris asiatica
GCTTTCTACTCCCGTAAGGATTTACACCCTTGGAAACCCTATACAGGGTCGCTATGGGTCGGAAGCGACTCGAAGGCACTTAACAACAACAACAACATAGCCAGTTTCAGAAAAGGGCCAAAGATGCAATGTGAGGGGAAAAAGTCTGGATGTTTTTCTTCTGTTTAGGAAAATTTGTGGGTATTTTGGCCCTGAGAGTTTAAATCATTGAAAATCAAAGCTTTCAACAACAACAAAAAGGTAAAATATTATGATAGAATCAGGAAGGAAGATATAATAGATTAAGAGAAATATCTTCTTAATTTATATATGTATATTTTAATAGCATAAAATATTACCCTTTGGCTTGTATTTTTTAAATTGGAAATAAGTTCATATTGAATACAACGATGTCATAAACCCAAAAGTATGTCCAAAGTCCTCACAGCTACCATTATATATATAACAAGGGTATAATTGAAGAGGTGGTTATAATATTACTTAAAAACTGATACTCTTCTTCATCAGACTTTTTGCTCACTGACATCCTATTGTAAAAATTAACTATGTTTTAACAGGCATGCTTTTCTCTGAAATTTGTTAGCAATGAACAAATACTTATTTTCATAATGTACTAGCCATTGTGTGCTTCCTATTATTAAATTTACTAACAGATATTTTAATTTTATTACTTCCAACCAGATATTTACATTTTAATCTGCATTGATTTGATTTTATCAACTTTCAAACTGAGTTCTGATGATTGCAGGTTTTCTCTTTTGCTTTGTTTTTTGAAGATTTTTATAAAACTGAATATTACTATGTTGGGAGGAGAGAGTTTCTATTCTAAGTACTTCCTTGATAATAATTGTTGTTGTTGTTAGGTGCCGTCGAGTTGGTATCAACCCATAGCGACCTTATACACAGCAGAACGAAACACTGCCCAATCCTGGGCCAACCTCACTACAGTTGCCACGCTTGAGTCCATCAATTCTGCCACTTGGCCAATCCATCTCATTTGGGGTCTTCCTCTTTTTCTCGGACCCTCCACCTT
>NW_006408618.1:3094934-3096096 GCF_000296735.1 Chrysochloris asiatica
ACTGGTCCCTCCTGACAATATGTCCAAAGTATGAGAGACGAAGTTTGGCCATCTTGGCCTCCAAGGAGCACTCTGGCTGCACTTCTTCCAAAACCGATCTATTGGTTCTTTTGGCAGCCCATGGCACTTGCAATATTCTCCTCCAACACCATAACTCAAAAGGATCAATTCTTCTATGGTTGTTCTTATTCACTGTCCAGCATTTGCATACATATGAGATTATTGAAAATTCTACGGCTTGGATCTGGCACACCTTAGTCCTTAACCTGACATCTTTGCTCTTCAACACTTTAAAAAGGTCTTGTGTAGCAGATTTGCCTAATGCAATACGTCATTTAATTTCTTGACTGCTGCTTCCATGAGTGTTGATAGTAGATCCAAGAAGAATGAAGTCCTTGACAACTTCAATCTTTTCTCCGTTGAGAAGAATGTTGTTTATTGGTCCAGTGGTGAGGATTTTTGTTTTCTTGACATTGAGATGTAATCTATACTGAAGGCTGTGTGCTCTTTGATCTTCATCAGTAAATGTTTTAAGTCCTCTTCAGTTTCAGTAAGCAAGAATATATCATCTGCATATCACAGGTTCTTAATGAGTCTTCCTCCCATCCTGATGCCATGTTTTTCTTCATAGAACCCAGCTACTCAGATTATTTGCTCAGCATACAGGTTGAATAAGTATGGTGAAAGAGTACAACCTTGTCACGCACCTTTTTAAAATTTTAAACCATTAAGTGTTCCAATGTTCTGTTTGAACAACTGGTTCTTGTTCCAGGTATAGATTCCTCATGAGCACAATTAAGTGTTCTGGAATACTAATACTTAGCAATGTTGTCCATAACTTGTCATGATTGACACGATGGAAAGCCTTTGCGTAGGCAATAAAGCACAGGTAAACATCTTTCTAATATTCTCTGCTTTCAACCAAGACCCATTGGACACCAGCAATGATATCCCTTGTTCCACGGCCTCTTCTAAATCCAACTTGAACCTCTGGAAGTTCTCTGTCAATGTATGCTTGCAGCCATTTCTGTATTACCTTTAGCAAAACTTTACTTGCATGGGATATCAAAGAGATTGTCCAATGATTTCTGCATTCCATTGGGTCACCCCTCTTTGGAATGGGCACAAATATGGATCTCTTCCAATCAGTCGGCCAGATAGT
>NW_006408618.1:3102413-3111724 GCF_000296735.1 Chrysochloris asiatica
ATCTTCCTTATTCACTGTCCAGCTTTTGCATCCATATGAGGTTATTGAAAATACCATGGCTTGGGTCAGGTGCACCTTAGTCCTCAAGCTGACGTCTCTGCTCTTCAATACTTTAAAAAGTTCCTGTTAGTGGGTATTTTAATGGCCCCTAGAAAAAGCAATTTCACTTCCCAGCACAGTGAGTAAACCTGAAGAGGTTTCTCATGTGCATTTGCTTCATTGATAGTTTCTTTATTCTCTTTCTAGTTCCAGGAAGAATATTGAAACAGCTGAAAATTTCCAAATGAATTTTCTTTTATAGGACTTTAGAAACTTTTCTTTGGTTACTAGCATTGTGGTTTTGAATATCCTATTTTATTTATATGGATATAATTCACCATACCTGTTATATTCTTAATAATTGCTTAAGAGGCCTTTAGAATAAGCACTGGACTGCTAACTGCAAAATTCAAACCCACAAGCTGCTTGCTGGAGAAAAAAATAAGACTGTCTGCTCCTGTAAAGCTGCACATAAACCCTATATAAAGTCACTGTGCATCGAAATCTACTCAGTGACAGTGGGCTTATTTGGGAATTCCCCTCTTAGAGCTGATTCATAATTTGTTATTGTTGTTAAGTGCTGTCTAGTTGGGTCTGACTCCTAGAAGCCCTGTATAGGATTTCCAAGGAGTGGTTAATAGAACAGACAAAATTGATGAAGTCAACTACGTAAATTGTAGACTTTATGTGTGGGTTCCATCTGTGTATTTGCTCTACATGCCCTCCACTAACCCCAGATAATTTGGCCATGCTAGTGTGACTCTGGCCAGTCAGGCAGTGTGACTCTCCCTCACCTTTGTTACCAGAGCATTGTGTCCGTTTCTTTATAATGATACTTGCCACGTTGCATCGCAATGATGTCTTAGTCTGTTTCCCTCATGAGAGGACTCACTGAGGTTGTTGTTGTTTTTAGGTGCCATCAAGTCAGTATCAACTCATAGGGACCCCATGCACAGCAGAACAAAACACTGCCCGATCCTGGGCCAACCTCACTACTGTTGCCACACTTGAGTCCATCAATGCTGCCACGTGGCCAATCCATCTTGTTGGGGGTCTTCCTCTTTTTCGCTGACCCTCCACCTTACCAAACGTGATATCCTTCTCCAGGGACTGGTCCCTCCTGACAATATGTCCGAAGTATGAGAGATGAAGTTTGGCCATCTTGGCCTCCAAGGAGGACTTTGGCTGCACTTCTTCCAAAACCGATCTATTGGTTCTTTTGGCAGCCCATGGCACTTTCAGTATTCTCCTCCAACACCATAACTCAAAAGTATCAATTCTTCTACAATTTTCCTTATTCACTGTACAGCTTTCGCATCCATATGAGGTTATTGAAAACACTATGGCTTGGACCAGGCACACCTTAGTCTTCAAGCTGACATCTTTGCTCTTCAACACTTTAAGAAGGTCTTGTACAGCAGATTTGCCTAATGCAATATGTCGTTTGATTTCTTGGACTGATGCTTCCTTGAGTGTTTATAGTTGGTCCAAGAAAAATGAAGTCCTTGACAACTTCAATCATTTCTCTATTGTTAAGAATGTTGTTTATTGGTCCAGTGGTGAGGATTTTTGATCTTTCCCTTCTTTCTTGGCTTCTCAATGACTTTTTTATTTCTTCTTGTATGATGTTCTTGATGTCATCCCACAACTTTTCTGGTCCTCAGTCTTTAGTGTTTAATGCATCAAATCTGCTCTTCAGATGATCTCTAAATTAAGGTGGGATATATTCAAGGTCATATGTGTATAGTCATTTCTTATGCTGTCTAAAGAAGGTATTTGCTATGAACAAATCACTGGTTTAGCAGAATTCTATTATGCGTTCTCCAGCATCATTTCTATCACCAAGGCCATATTTTCCAACTCCTGATCCCTTCCTCTTTGCTCCCAACCTTTTCAACCTTTGAATTCCAATCACCAGTAATGATCAATACCTCTTGATTGCCTGTTTGATCACTTTCAGATTGAAGAAGTTGGTAGAATTCTTCTATTTCATCCTCAATGGCTTTAGTGGTTGGTGCATACATTTGAATAGTAGTGGTATTAAATGGGCTTCCTTGTAAGCTCATGAATATTATCCTATCACAGACATCATTGTACCTCATGACTGATCTGGATATGTTCTTTTTGACAATGAATGCAACACCATTCTTCTTCAATTTGTCATTCCGGCATGTAAACCATGTGGTTGTCAGATTCAAAATGGCCTATACCAGTCCATTTCAGCTCACTAATACCTAAGATATCGATGTTTTTGTGTTCCATTTCATTTTTGGCAACTTCCAATTTTCCCAGATTTATACTTCATACATTCCATGTTCTGATTTTCAGTGGATGTTTACAGCTCTTTCTCTTCATGTTGAGTTGTGCCCCATCAGCATATGAAGGTCCCAAGGGCTTTTCTCCCATGGGCTTTACTCTATTTGTGTCATCACGGTCAACTCTACTTTGAGGTGGCAGCTCTTCCCTAGTCGCATGTGAGTGCCTTCCAACATGAGACACTCATTTTCCAGCACTATATCTGACAATGATTCTCTGCTAGTCATAAGGTTTTCAGTGAGCTAATATTTTGAAGTAGTTCATCACTCCTTCTTCCTAGTCTGTCTTCGTCTGGAAGTTCATCTGAAACCTGTCCACCATGGGTGACCATGCTGATATTTAAAATACTGATAACATAGCTTTCAGAATCACAGCAACTCACAAGCCACCACAGTATGACAAACTGACAGACAAGTGGTGGTTAGGGACTGTCTTATTCCCCTTATATCCTCAATCCTACCACACTGCCAGGCTCAGCAAAAGTTAATAAATAAAGGAATATCGTATTGACTCTGCTTATAATTAAATAGAACTAGACTGACAGCATTCACTTGCATCCTTTTACATCCTTTTCTTTTGATATAATTGCAATCACTTTCTACATGAAGAAAGCTTCAGAGGGCAGAAGAGGGATGAGATTTTAAAACCACCACCTACCTCCTAAAACAATGATGATACATAGAAGTAGCGTGAAATATGTCTCTCCATCAGGGTATTCTATGGCCCACCCACAAATCGTATTAGTTTTATCAACTCTGCTTATCCTGGAAACATTCATTTTGCCTCTGTCTTAACTTGAATATGTGAGCTATTCATTGACACTTTCACCACTACAGATTAACCTGTCCAAAAAAAAAAAAAAAAAAGGAACATATTGTCATTAATTTCAACTCAAAGCAATTGATGTGTTATAGGATAGAATTCGACTGCACAGGGTTCTTTTGGCTGCAATCATAATGGGGTTAGATTACCAATCCTTTTTCTGAGCTACCAGCAAGTAGACTTTCTACCACCAGCCTTTAGGTTAAGTAGTTGAGCATAAACCATTTGCATCACCCAGGGACCTAACCTGCTTTAATGGACAAAAAGAAGAAAATTAGATCTGCCAAGACCCAATTTATCCACACTGTTTCTACCTAAAAAGACCTGAGCACCTTTTTTTCTTGTCATGGCACACACATTAATCCCTCCAGTTCTACCTCTGAACTCTTTGAGGGGGAAGGAGCAAGGATAAATGTTATGTTCCTGGGTTTCCATGTGTACAAATCATTCTGGAATTCACTTTTACTCCATGCCCTTTTCTTCTCTCAGCCTCTTCCAAAATCCCAAATGGGAAATAAAGTAAAAATTGACTCACACCAGTTAAGGTTGAGGTTGGGGATGGACGTGAGTAGAAGAAACTTAATAACAAGGAAAGGGCTAAAGTTGAGTGAATTAGGAACTAAGTCCCCTTTCCTCTAAGTATTGTAGCCTGACAAGGGGTACATGATATCGCAAGTGGATAGCTTACAGATTTTAGCTCCAAAACCCCACCTCATTTGTTGCCCTTAGGTAAGCCATCACCTGCACAAACCTAAGAAGGGTTTATTCTGTTTTATTTTTTTCTTGCATCTAACCATAACCTAAAAACTCCTAGAGGTCCCTGAAGTATCCCCAAGCAATGTTTAGAAGTCATTTTTCCATCCCATGGTTTGTACTTATTTAGTCTACAGATCACCATTCTGGTGTGAAGTGTGTGTAGAGGGAGGAGGGGAAATGCAATTCAAAAATGTTACATCTCCAAATCACTTCATCTGTTCCCCCAAGAAGCCCTTCAGTTTCTGACATCTTCAAGGCCTGCTATCCCCCCTTATCGTTATAACATCACTCTCAAATGAAGTTCCTTTTCAAAATACAAAGATCAGTGTTATCTGCTTCCAAACCTAAACGGTTCACAGTTGAGCGCAAGATGAAGACTCTTGAAAATCACAAAGAACAAGTGCTCCGCTCTGCGTCCGTTTGCCAGAGACAATACAGTCAACTGCTCGTTCACACTGAAAGCCATGCCCATGCCTACTTCCCATTGGTTTCTGAACAACTTGCTTTCATTCTGATTGGCTACATATGTTATGCTCACTCCCAATCCCGAAGAAGCTAACTGACAGAATTCCAAAGCGTATGTTTCTTAATGCTCAAGCTGTTTTTATACCCATAACTGTTTTAACTGATATTTTTGTCTGATATGATAACTGAAATGGTCAAAGATATTAGTCATGTAGGCAGAACCACCTTCTGTGCATGTTTTATATACTCTATTTCTTTCCCCAACCTTATCAATTTAGGGAAAGAACCAAATCTTTTTCAATATTGCCTTGCTTCCTCTCATTTATCCTTATTTTCTCTCTTTCTGCCTGCCCTTTTCAAATACTTCTCATTCCTTTGCCCATAGTTTTCACAGAAGGACAAATCATACAAAATTCTGTGATGTCTAACATATTGATATATTTTGCCTCAAAGCCTCACTAAAAAGTTAAATGCAGCACAAATATAAAGCAACTACAGTACTTATAAATTATAGTTTTATTTATTTAATTCTTAAACATTTTATTGTGAATTGTGTGAAAGTTTACAGACAAGATCATCAGCTTTACATTCAACAAATTATACATTTATTTCATCTCAATGATTACATTCCCTTCCGTGTAATGACAGTTATCCTGATTCCTCCCTATGCTCTCTATTTGCATCCCACCCACCTTCCTATCCCTTTTCAAATTTGTCCTTAGGAAAATGTTGCCCTTCTGATTTTAATAACTGACCATTCCATGCTGAGCATCCCTGACTAGTGTTGTTGTCCCCACTATAAACCTATACACTGCTTGGGTGAAAATAGGACCATGAAGGTGAGTTCCATTCCAGATCTGAAGGGTGGTCAAGGGCCATAGTCTCAGGTTCCTCCAGTCTCTTTCTGAACAGTAAACCTGGTCTTTTTTGTTTCTTTGTTGTTGTTTTTTAACTAGTTTTGAGTTTTATTCCACATTTTCTCCCACTCTATCCAGGACCCTCTAATATGATCCCTATCGGAGCGGTTGGTTGTGAAAGCCAGGCACTGCACAGTCCTGGAGACTGTTGTTCATATGTTCCAATAGTCTATTGGACTAATTGGTTCCAAGACTCTTCGATTAGTATCACTCTTCTTTCTTCAGCACACAGAGAGACCAATAGCTAGCTGCTCCATAGATATCCGGTCATAGGCTTTCAAATCACAGATGCTACTCACCAAAACAGGCTGTACAACATCATTTTTGTGAACTATTTTATACCAATTGACATGGTGTCCCCTGAGACTATAATCCTGAGCCCCCAGAACCATGAACTCATTGCCTTATGATATTGGACAATATCCAGGAAATTTTTACCATTTTGCCTGCTGTATGCTCCACTTCATTTATAGTTGTGTTTTCAAGAAAGGTAAATACTCATGTACAAATGTCCTCTTTCAAGCTCTTATACATTTGTGGAATTCATAAATATACATATATTCCAGTCTTCCTCCTTTATCCATTCAGCCAATGTCTTGGTCCATGTATCTACTCATAGAACACTGTTGTTCCAAGGTTGTATATATGTCACTATTTACATCTATTTTCTTTAGCTCTTGCATACTTCCCTGTCTTTGCCTGTCTTCATCATTCTTCTGTCACCCTCCCTCTTCTTGTATGTTACTCTCCCCATCACCCAAGTTAACATATATCTACCCTCTAGCCAGTGAATTACTCTCTCCTCTCTCCCACTCCTGGTAACCATTAAAAAATGTTTCTTTTAGTCCGGAAATCTTCTCTTAAGTGTTTACAGTAACGGTCTCATATAATATCTGTCCTTTTATGATTGACTAATTTCATTCAGCATAATGACCTCCAGATTCATCCAAATCTGTTTCACTGATTCATCGTATTCTTCTCATTGCATAGATACCATCGTGTGTATGTACCAAAGTTTATTTATCCATCCTTCCATTGTTGGGCACTTAGGCTGTCTCCATATTTTAGCTATTGTGAATAATGCTGTGATGAATATCAGTGTGCATATATATCTACTCCTGTCCTGGCTCATATTTCTTGTTGATATATACCAAGTATAGGGATTTCTGGGTCATGAGGTATTTCAATTTCTAACTTTCCAAGGAATCGCCATATGGTTCTCCTGAGCTTGAACCATTTTACAGTTCCACCAGCAATATAGGAGAGTCGCAGTCTTTCCACACCCTCACTAGCAGTTGTTGTTTTCTGGTAATGCTGGTGTGAGATGATACCTCATTATTGTTTTGATCTGTATCTCTCGAATGGCTAAAGATCATGAACATTTCTTCATATATTTGTTGACTACTTAGATGTCTTTCTTGGTGAAGTGTCTGTTCATGTCCAGCGCCCATTTTTTAATTGGGTTGGTTGTCTTTTTCTTGTAGAGGTGTTGTAATTTTCTCTAAATTTTAGAGATTAGTCCTTTGTCTGATATGTCATTATAAAATAATTTTTCCCGGTCTGTGGTCTCTCTTTTTATTGTTTTAGTGAAATCTTTTGATGTATATAAGGTTTTAATTTTTAGGCGTTCCCAATCATCTATTTTGTCTTCTACTGCTTGTTGTTTTTCACTGATTATCTTTATAGTTCTAGGTTATACATTTAGGTCTTTAATCTATGTTGAGTTTGTTTTTGTATATGGTGTGAGATATGAATCTTGTTTCATTTTTCTGACAATAGATTTCCAGTTTTGCCAGCACCATTTTGTTAAGGAGATTATCTCTTCCCCATTCAATGTGTTTTGGCCCTTTCTCAAAGATCAGTTGACTATATATGGATGGATTTACTTCTGGGATCTCAATTCTGTTCCATATCTGATCTGTGTATCTTTTATTAGTATGTATACCAGTACTGGTATGTATACAAGTACCAGGATGTTTTGACCACTGTGACTGTGTAGTAATTTGTGAAATCAGGGAATGAGTTCTTTTTCTTAAGTAGTTCTTTGATTATTCGAGATCTCTTTCCTCTCCATATAGAGTTCATGATAATTTTTTCCATCTCTTTAAAGAGCGTAGTTGGAATCTGGATAGGGATTGCATTTTATCTATAGATTGCTTTGAGCAGGATTGACGTTTTCACAATGCTAAGTCTTCCTATCCATAAGCATGGTATAATCTTCCATTTTTATAAATCTCCTTTGGTTTCTTGTAGTAGTGTTTTATAGTTTTCTTTGTTTAGGTCTTTTATTTCTCTGGTTAGATTTATCCCTAAGTATTTCATCTTTTGGTTGGCCATTGCAAATGGTATTGTTTTCCTAATTTCCTTTTCAGAGCCCTCTTTATTAGTATAGAGGGATCCAATTGATTTTTGTATGTTGATATTGTATCCTTTGCTGAATCTTTCAATGAGTTCCAATACTTTCCTTTCTGAGTCTTTGAGATTTTCTACATATAGAATCACATCATCTGCAATTAGAGAGAGTTTTACCAATTTGGATGCACTTAATTTTCCTATCTTGCCTGATTTGTTGTTGTTGTTGTTGTAAAGTACCATCAAATAGGATCCAACTCATAACGACCCTGTATAGGGTTTCTGAGGAGCAGCTGGTGAATTTGAACCACCAACCTTATGATTCAAATTGACCTCATGGTCAAGTGTTTATACTATAGCGTCACAGCAGAATGCCATCTTGCCTTATAGCTCTGCAACACAATAATGAAGAGGAGTGGTCATAAAGGGTGCCCTTGTCTAGTTTCTGATCACAAAGGGAATGCTTTTTGTTTCTCTCCATTGAAAGTAATTCTAGCTGCTGGATTTGTATATATGCTCTTAACTATGTAGGGGAATTTCCTTTCAATTCCTACTTTGTTGAGTGGTTTGTTTGTTTTTTTTAATCAGAAATGGATGTTGCATTTTGACAAATGCCTTATCTACATCACTTGATCATCTCATGTGGTTCTTTTCCTTTTTTCATTTATATGGTGGACTATGTTGATTGTTTTTCTAATGTTGAACCATCCTTACATCCCTGAAATGAATCCCATTTGGTCATGATGTATTATTTTTTTGATATGTTGTTGAGTTCTGTTGGCTAGGATTCTGTGGAGAATTTTTGCATCTATGTTCATAAGTGTTATTGGTATATAATTTTCTTTTTAGTGATGTCCTTGCCTGGTTTTGGTATGAGAGTTATGTTCACTTAATAAATTGTATTTGAGAGTTTTCCATCCTTTATTCTGGAATAGTTTGGATAAAATTGGTGTCAGCTGTTTTCTGAATGTTTGGTAAAATTCATCAGCATAGCCATCTGGCACAGGACTTTTTTTGGTTGGGAGTTTTTGTTGTTTTTAAAGTTTTATTGTGGATTGAGTGAAAGTTTACAGGGCATATCATCAGTTTTACATTCAACAAATCATATACCTTGTTTCATTACATTGATTATAATCTCCTCCATGTACCATCAGTTAACAGTATTTCTCTCTATCCACTTTAGCTTTTTTTAAAAGACACAAACAAAAAAAGCCACTCAAGCATATATAATAATTTACATTTTCAAAGGGCACATTCTGCAAGTCAGCTCCCAGCCACCAGCTCTTAGTCCTTCTCTTCTTAGTCCATGAATTTAGAGTCCTCAGCCACTCCCCTTCTCCATGCCCCCATCTCTGCCTCCATCGCTGATGCTGCTGCTTCTCTGGATAAGGTCCCTCATTCTGCTTGTGCGCTCTCTCTTGACGATCCTAGGGTCCTCTGTTTCTGGATTGCAAGATTAACCACTCCCCTGTTTTTGTTACAAAACTTCTACCTTTACAATTGTGACAGTCACAATTAGTCATGATAACAGTTATTCACTATTGAATCTTATGAATCTTATCCCCATCTCTTTTCACCAGACCCATCCAGACAAGATGACAGCCATCCAGTGGGGACTTTTTCTTTCCCCCCATACTCTTAAAC
>NW_006408618.1:3114914-3144881 GCF_000296735.1 Chrysochloris asiatica
TTTGAATTGTTTCCAATGCTGTATCTATCTTATTTGATTGTTCCTGTAGCGCTTTCCTGTCTTCTTCCTTATTTTTCTCAACTCCATTGTATAGTGTTTTGATACATTGTATAATCATTTTCTGAATTCCTTCTCAGGCATTTCCAAAGCCTTCCCATCTTCCAGTATGGAGTATAGGTCTACTTCCAGCTCATTTGCCTCAGTCACTTTATCTTGTTTCTGGACATGTGCAGATACGATCATCTGCTTCTGTTTTTTGGTCATCTTCAGGGGTTATCTGTGGCCTTAATACTTAGATGGGTATGTATTTTAATATTTTTTTATGCTTTCTGATTGCCTCCAAGTAGATGTGATCAGGAAATGGGTTTCCCTTCACTTTTCTTCTTGAGAAATTTCAAGATGCCACTGTTGGTCATTTTGATGTAACTTAGGATTTAATTTTCGGCTTATTTCCTTTTTTGTTTGCTTGTTCCACTCCACAATCCCCATTCAGGCCTTCTTTCTAGTTGTAAACAGTTCAGGGCTGGTTATGGCCGTTTGGTTTTAATTGGAACCTATCTCTTTAAATTTCGAGGAGATCTGTGAGCATGTGTAGTAGAACCCTCCGAGTGTGGGGCTGGGGTGCCCACTAGCTCAGGCACCCCTATAGTCACCAGAATGGAGGTGCACAGACAGCAAGGGACCAATGAACAGCTACTAAAAGAAAATAATGTCCACACCTTTATCTCTGTCATTCTGCCAGGCATCTGTGGCCACTCCAATCCTTCCCCTGCTTAGTATCACCCAAGATGGTGGCTCCTGGAGCAGCTGAGCGTCCCGGACTAAAAAGCAATGGATTTCTTGCTTCTGCCACAAATTCCCCGAGCTGTAAGCCTTCCAACCTTCTAAATATTCCTTTATATGTGGTTCAGAGTTCTGGAACCATCCCCTGAGCCTGCTTGGTTGGGTATTCTTTGTCATTGTTAGAGGAGCTCTTCACTGCATTTCCACATGGTCCGCCATCTTGTTTGTTCCTGCTGGTTGGGAGTTTTTAAATCACCTGATCGATTTCTTCTTTTGCTCTAGGTCTGTTCAAGTTTTCTACTTCACTCTGTGTTACTTTAGGTAGGTCATGTTTTCTAAAAATGTATCCATTTTTTCCAGATTTGCACATTTGCTGGAGTACAACTCTTCATAGTATTCTGTTATTATCCTTTTCATTGATTTTGGTGTGACCTCATCCATATCATTTCTTACATGTGTTATTTGCGTCTTCTCTCTCTTTTCTTTTGTTATCAATTTTATTAATCTATTCAAAGAACCATCTTCTTGTCATGTTCATTCTTTCCATATTTTTTCCTAATTAATTTATTTCTGCTCTAATCTTTATTATTTCTTTCCTTCTGGTGACTATAGGAAAGACTTTACTGGTCTTTTTCTAATTTCTAGAGATGTATTAATGTGTTGATTTTGATTATTTCCTTTTGAATGTGCATCTTTATTGAAATAAATTGCCCTCTAAGCACTGCTTTTGCTGTATCCCAAAGGTTTTGCTATGTTGTATTTTTGTTTTCTTTTGCTTTAATGCATTTTCTCATTTCTTTCTTAATTTGTTCTATTATCCAGTAACTTTTAAGCAGGGTGTTATTCAGTTTGTATGTACTTGATTTTGTTTCCTTGGATTTATAATTTTATAGCATTGTGATCTGAGAAGATAATTTGTAGTATTTTGATGTTTTTAAATTTGAGACTTGCTTTGTGTCCTAATATATGGTCTGTTCTCTGTGCACTGGAAAATAATGTGTACTGTGCTGTTGTTGGATTGAGTGCTCTGTACAAATCTATGATGTCAAGTTGGTTGATTGTGTTATTTAGTTCCTCTGTATCTTTGTTGCATTTCCTTCTGGTTGTTCTACCCTTTTTCGAAAGTATTGTATTAAAATCCCCTACTATTATTATAGATTTATCTATTTCTTTCTTCAATTCTATTAGAGTTTGATTTATGTATTTTGAGGATCTTTCATTGAGAGCACAAATATTTATTATGTTTATGTCCTCCTGTTCAATTGACCCTTTAATGATTGCATAATGTCTTTCTTTGTCTCTTAGGCTGTTTTTGCCTTAAAATTTACTTTATCTAAGATTTATATTGCCACTCCTCATTTTTTATTTCCATTAGCTTGGTATATTTTTTCCCCATATTTTAATTTTGAATCTGTATTAGTGTGTAAAGTTTGTCTCTTGTACACAGCATGTTGAAGGATCTTGTTTATTTATCCATTCTGCTATTCTATGTCTCTTGGCTGATATATTTAATCTGTTATATTCAGTGTAATTATTTGTAGATATGAATTAATTGCAGTCATTTTGCTGTGTGTGTGATTTTGTGTGTGGGGTGCTGCTGGTTTCTTTTTTCTGCATGCTTTCCTTTGCTAAGTTCATTTTTTTGTGCTTTTTCTTATCAATTTCTTCACAGCTTTAATGTTTGCAAAATCTTCATGGATTTTCTTTTTCTTGATTTGATGTGAAGGTATATTAAGATTCTTTGAGGTAACCCTTTAATTTATTCATTTCTTCCTATTTTAAAACACTCAATTTTATCTTGAAATCTACCTGACCTCCTAGCCACCTGGAATTCCATAAATATACTTTTCCCTCTCTTCGCTTTGTAGTTGTCCTCATCATAGATTGGTATCTCTGATTCCCTATTTTTCTGTCCTGTAGTTTTGTTCTACTTTGTATACTTCCATATCTGGACTGAAATATGGGTGGCATTGCCATTTATGTCAATCTCCAGTTTCTGTCTGCTTTTGTTGGTTCTTAGTGAAAAAACTCCCTTCAATATTTTTTATAAAGTAGGCTTGGTGTTTACAAAATCCTTTAATTTCTGTATATCTGAAAATGTTCTAATTTCACCTTTGTATTTGATGGTTAGCTTTGTTGGGTATATGATTCTTGATTGGCAATTCTTTTCTTTCAGTGCTTTGTATAACTCTCCACTGACTTCTTGCCTTCATGTGTTTTTTTTTTTTTAAGTTCTTATTGTGAATTGAGTAGTAGTTTACATGAGAGAACATCATTTACACTCATTGTTTCATTGACATGATTACAATCCCCTCTGTGCATCATCATTCAACAGTATTTACTTCTATTTCCTCTGGGGTCTTGGGGGTTTGGAGAGGGTGAGGGTGTACACCAAAACACTCAGGAATATGTAATCATTTAAACAGCAAAAGGCCACATTCTGCAAGCCTCCCTCCTGGCCACCAGCAAACAGTCTTTCTCTTTCCATTAGTCTAGAGTCCTCAGCTGCTCTCTTCCTCTGTGTCATTATATCTGCCTCCATCTCTGGTGTCACTGCTTCTTTGGATAGGGTTCCACATTCTGCTCATGCTCTTCATCCTTGATGGTCCCAGGGTCCTCTGTTCCTAGACTGTAAGATTAACCACTCACCCGCCTTTTTGTTGCTAAACCTTTACCTTTATTGTTGTGACAGTCGCAATTAGTCATGATAACAACTGCTCACTATTGAAACATAAGAATCATATCCCCATATCCTTTCACCAGTCCTGTCTAGACAAGATGAAAAGTATTCAGTGTTGATTCTACCTCTTTCCTTCATTTTTTATTCAAAGAGTAAGGCATGCCTGAAGTATGGCCCACAAGAGGTGTTCTTGACTGAAGAATTGCTGCATCCTGAGTTGTTTTTGATATCTAAATTGTACCCTGATCACCTCTCTGATAAACCTATAATCATGAGTATTGTTATGAGTTCTAGGTGGTTATCGCAATCGATTATCCAAACAAAGGGTGCTAAGGAAGGGATGGCTGGTGTCCGAAAAGGATAAAGAAGGTTGTAAGGTAGAGTCATGTCTGACCTCCACATCATAGGAATTGACCTTGGATTGATTTTGTGTTTCTCTTTTCCCCTTGTGAAGCCAGTGGAAGTCAGACATGTTTGTGCCTCCACTCCCCCTCCCCACCAGGGTTCTTGTAGCATGGGACTCTGACAGGATAAACAGATGGTTGCTTGGCTGATAGACCATTATTGGGAAAGAGCTACTCTTTCTCCATTTGGACTGGTAAACTGTGATGACTACTGCCTAGAAAGCTGGAGGTCACCTTCCTAGCTGAATGGAGAAAGACCACCTTTAGTCTGAACAATTCTAGAAGGCATCACCTTAGATATTTCAGATATCTTAACAAATAACCTTGCAATCTCACTTGGGTTTAATTTTTTTTTTCCCAGAAGCCATTTCTTCGTTTGAGATTAAAAAATAAAAAACATTTCCTTATGAATTTAGTGAAGGTTTACAGAGCATATCATCAGTTTTACATTTTTTTAAATCACACTCTTCATTTTATCTCAATGATTATAATCCTTTCAACGTAATATTACTTATCCCACTCCCTCTCTATGTTTCTCGTTTCCATTCTTCCTTCTTCCCCAGTCCTACTGAATTTTGTCCTTAGGTAAATGCTACCGTTTTGATCTTGAATGGTTTACAGTCTGTGTGTGTGTACTAGTATTGTTGTCCCACCTATACACGTATCTATTGCTTGATTGAAAATTGAAACAGAGGGGTGATTTCAGTTCCAGAGGTAAAGTGTATCCAAGGGCCATAGTCTTGGAGTTCCACCAGTCCTTTTCTGATCAGTAATCCTGGCTTTTTTTATGAATTTGAATTTTGTTCCACATTTTCTTCCTTCTATTCAGGACCTTCTAATGTGATCCTGTTCAGAGCAGTTGGTAGTGGAAGCTGGACACCATTTAATTCTAGTCTGAGGGTTGGGGAGACTGGAGTTCACATGGTCCCTTAGATCATAGGAATAATTGTTTCCAAATATCTTCAATTTTCATCTGAACAGATGAAATTTGTCTTCTTTCCTCTGGACAGAGACCAATAGTTGCACTTTAGATGGCTGTTAATGAGCTTTGAAGACCCCATTCACAACTCACCAAGGTAAAATATTGAGCATTGTCTTTGTGTCTACGTTCTGCCAGATTGAGCCTGCTGCCCCAGAGACTATGGTTCTGTACTCCCAGGCCCAGTGACTCATTCCCTCAAGGTATTTAGTAATGTGCAAGAATGTTCATAATTCTGCAACCTGTATGCTCTACCACTTTCATGGATATGTTTGCAGCAAAGGTAAATACCCATGTAAAAACATTCTTTGTCAAACCTGTATAATTAGTCAGTATACTCCCACTCTCCCTCCCACACCCATTCAGCCTGTGTGTCTATCCATGTATCTACCTGTAGATCCCAGTTATGACAGAATTGTGTATATAGCAGTATTTGCCTCTGTTGCCTTTAATTCTTGCATTCCGCCCTGTCTTTCCCTGCCTTCATCATTCTTTTGTCATCCTCCCTCTTGAATGTTGCCTTCCCCGTCACCCAAGTTAACATGTGTCTATCCTCTAGTCGGGACTCCTGGTGTGGTGCTGTAGGATAAGTACTGGACTGCTAACCACAAGGTTGGCAGTTCAAATACACCAGCTACTCTTCTAAGCCCTATACAGGATCCCTATGAGTCAGACCTGACAGCACTTAAACAATAATATCCTCTAGGCAGTGAATTACTCCCACTTCTGGTAACTCTCAAAGGATGTTTTATCAGCACAATGTCCTTCAGGAGTCCTGGTATGGCACTGTAGGATAAACACGGAACTACTAACCCCATGGTCGATGGTTTAAATCCACCTGCAGTTCCTCAGAGACCCTATACAGGGTTGCTATGGGTCAGAACCTACTTGATAGCACTTAACAGCAATGCACTCCGAGTTCATCATGTTATGAGGTATTTCACAGATTTGTCATTATTCTTCAACATTGCATATTATTCCATTGTATATATGTGATTAGACTCCTGGTGTGGCACTATAGGATCAGCACTGAATTTCAAAACACAGGGTCGGAAGCTCAAACCCATCAGTTGTTCCTTGGAAACCCTTGGGTCACTATGAGTCAGAACCAACTCGATGGCACTTAATAACACATGTACCAAAGTTTTGCTTATTCATTCTTCCATTGATGCACATTTAGATTATATACATCTTTTTGCTATTGTGAATAGTGTTTTGATGAACATGAGTGTACATAAATCTATTCATGTCACGGCTCTTATTTCTTTAAGATATACACCAAGGATTACCATATGGGTCATATGGCATTTCTATTTCTAATATTTTGAGGAAGCACCACAGTTTTCCATAGTGGTTGCACCATTTTACAACCCACCAATAGTGTATGAGGTTTCAATCACTCTGCATCTTTGCCTATATTGGGTTCTTGTTTTTGAACTTTGCTATTCATGTTATTAATGATACTTCACTGCTGTTTTGATTTGCATCTTGCTAATGGGCAATGATTGTGAATATTTCTTCATGTTTGTTGGCTGCCTGAACATCTTCTTTGGTGAAATGTCTATTCATGTCTTCTGCCTATTTTTAAATTGGATTATTTGTCTTTTTCTTATTGAGGAATTGATGTTTTCTATAAATTTTAGAGGTTAGTCCTTGTCTGATATGTCATTACCAAAATTTTTTCCCAGTCTGTGGGTTTATTTTTACTCTTTTGGTGAAATCTTTAGCTGTATGTGTCTAATTTTTAGAAGGTTCCAGTCATCTAGTTTGTTCTTTGATGTTTGTGTCTCTGCAGTTATGTTTGATAGTGTATTTATGCCATGTATCATTGCCCCTAAGTTTGTCCCAATTTTTTCATTGATGATCTTTCTAGTTCTAGGTTTTAAATGTAGTCTTTGATCCATCTCGAGTTCATTTTTTTATACAGTGTGAGATACACGTCTTGTTTCATTCTTCTGCAATGGATATCCAGTTTTGCCAACACCATTTGTTAAAGAGACTATTTTTGCCCCAACCAATCTGCTTTTACCCTTTGTCAAAGATCAACTGAATGTAGATGGACGCATTTACTTCTGGGTTCTCAATTCTGTTCCATTGATCTATGTCTTTGGTTGTACCAGTGATAGGTTGTTTTGACTACTATGACTGTGTAGTAAGTTTTGCATTGGGAACTGAGAAGAATAAACTCCTAGTTTATTCTTTAGTAATGTTTTGTTTATCTGGGGTCTTTTTCCTTTCACTCTATATTTGGTCACTGGTTTTTCCATCTCTTAAAGAATGATATTGGTATCTGGGTTGGATTGGGATTGAATTAGATCTATAGATTGCTTTGATTAGTATTGATATTTTCACAATGGTAGTCTTCATACATGACATACCCTTCCATTTATATAGTCTCATTTATGTGGTGTTTTGTAGCTTTCTTTGTATCGGTCTTTTGTTTCTCTGGTTAGATTTATTCATAGATATTTAATCTTTCGGGTAGCTATTGTAAATGGTTGGGAGCATGGTGGCTCTGTAGGATCAGCACTGGAATGTGAGCCACAAGGTGTGTGGTTTGAGCCCACCAACCACTCCATGTGAGAAAGATGAGGCTTTTTACTCCCGCAAAGATTTACAGCCTCAGAAACCCTACAGGGTTGCTGTGAGTCAGACATGACTCAACAGCACTTAATAGTAACAACATTGTAAATGATAGTGTTTTCTTGGTTTCCTTTTCATACATCTCTTTATTAGTGTAAAGGAATCTGACTGATTTTTACATGTTGATCTTGTAGCCTACCATTTAGCTGAAACTTTCAGTGAGTTCCAATAATTTTTCTTGCAGAACCTTTGGGATTATCTATGTACTGCATCATATCTGCAAGCAGAGAGAGTTTTACTTCTTCTTTGCCAATTTGGATGCCTTTCATTTATCTTTCGTGCATTATAGCTCTCATAAAGACTTCCAGCACAGTATTGAATAGGAGTGATAATAAACCTTGTCAGGTTCCCATTCTGAAAGGGAATCCTTTCAGTTTCTCTCCATTGAGAGTAATGCTGTCCATTAGTTTTGTATATATGTCCTTAATTATATTGAGGAATTTGCCTTGTATTCCTATTTTGTTGAGTGTTTTCATGAGGAATGGGTATTGGATTTCGTCAAATGCCTTTTCTGTATCACTTCATATGATCATATGGTTCTTTTCCTTTGTTTTATTATGTGGTGGGTTACTTGATTGTTTTTCTAATATGGATCCATTCTTGCACACCTAAAATGAATCCTACTTGGTCATGATGTTTTTTGGATATGTTGCTGTATTCAATTAGTTAGGAATTTTTTAGAATGTTTGCATCTATGTTCATGAAAAATATTTGTCTGTAATTTTATTTCTTTGATGTGTCTTTGGTATCAGGGTTATGCTTACTTCATAAAATTAATTTGGACATTTTCCTGCCTATTCTGTGCTCTAGAATAACACAGAATTGGTGCCTTCTCCTCTCTGAATGTTTGGTAGGATTCACCGGTGAAGTCATCTAGGCCAGGACCATCTTTTGTTGGAAGTGTTTTCTTCTTTTGTTATAGTCTGTTCATGTTTTCTACTTCAGTCTGTGTTAGTTTAGGTAAGTAATGTGCTTCTAGAAATTTGTATATTGTGTTTTTTCAAGTTTTTTGGAGTATAGTTCTTCAGAGTATTCTGTTATTATTTTTATTAATTTCCATTGGTTCCATTCTGATGCTCTTTATGCTATAAATTGTTATCTAAGCACTGCTTTTGATATGTTTGAAAGGTTTTGATATTGTATGAATAATTTCTTTAATAAAAATCAAGACAAGGCTGATCCCTATGAGTTGAAGGTTAAAGATATCCCAACTGTTTGACTTTTCTGATATGTTATGGACCTCCATAGTCCTTGATAACAATCACCACTTCTCCCTTCCCCTTCCCTCAAGTCCCAGGGTTCTGCAACATGCTGCAACATTTCACAAAACTCACAATTGTCAACATTGTTTAAATAGATGGAAAGACCAGTGACCAAATATAGAGTGAATGGCTCACAAAATTGTGGAGGCTGGCTAGTCACAAATCAGTATTTCTTAGATCAATCTGGAGGAATCTAAGTAATCTTAGGAGCTGAAAAACCCAAATTGGCAGGTCAGACAATGGCAGTTGATGCAGAAGGCTGCAGAAGCTGGTGAATCAGGTCCTGGGCTGAAAGTCCTGCAAACTGGAAGTCAGACATGAGCCAGATGCAAGATCCAGGACAAGAGAGAACAAGCGTTTCCAAAGCAATCTTATAAATTGAAGTCAGACCATGTTCCCAAGGGAAACATAGAGTGGTGACTTGAGTCACAACCTCTAGTAAGGTGGGGGAATTCTTAATACTTAGTTCAGTTTAGTACTGTGGATCAGCATTGGACTGTGAACCACAAGGTCAGTTGTTCAAATTCACCATCCATTCTTTGGAAATCCTATACAAGGTCGCTGAGTAGCAATAACGGCATGTAACAACAACAACCAGACTCTTTACTCCTTAACCCCACCGTAAATCTTTACCCCTGTGCAAGTCATTTAAAAATGGGTCCATAATCACAGGCACAGAGGTTAGGATATCAATATATCATAAAATGGAGAAATTTGGCTAGAAGAGCCATAATAAATAATTAGCTGGCCTTATAGGTATATTGTTTTCATTCCATACAACTGAATTTGCTTGGCAATCTCTAAACTAATGTGGAACCTTTCTTGCAGTTATCAGTATGCAGTTTGAAATAGTAATGTTTCTAGAAAGAATAGAAGTTTCAGGACTTTATTAGATAACCTAGGGAAGTCGGAGAGAAAATTTCTAAATCATCAATATGACCATCTCTAGCATTTAAAAGATAAAAATGATAAAATAACAATTTAAAAAAATAAACCAGAACAGGAAGAAAATGGCATGCAGTCTAGTTACCAAAATTACAGAACAGAGGAAATCTTATCAATATACAAAGATGAATAAAAATTTATTCATACTCTGATAATAATAAAACTTCTGTTGGCTGCATGATCTTATCAACATTTTCCATTCAAGATTACTGATGTGGAGGTGTGAACGTTGACATCTGCAAATAAAATTTCAACTGATACTTGAAGGAAGGTCAAAGTTTCTTTTAAAAAATCATTACTGGTGACAAGACAGGGATTCATCACTATGAATGTGACAGTAAACGGTAGAGTATGGAATGAAAACATCCTCAATTGCTAACCAAGAAAAGTTCAAAAGTTGACCATCAGCTGGAAAATTGATGCTTACAGTTTTCTGGAATTCTCAAGGGCTAGTATTGGTACACTATCAGGAAAAATGTTCAACAATCAACAGCACTTGTTACAGTGAGTTGCTCACTGAAGAGCTGAAGTCTGAACTTCATATTAAACACAGAGGATTGCTATCCCAAGGCATTGTGATCTTGCATGGTAATGCACATCTTTGCCCACACTGTTAACATTCTGCAAAAACTTCCTTTTGAGGTGTTAAAACATCCTCCCTATAGTTCTGATCTTGCTCCATCATACTTTCCCCTGTTTGGTCCCCTGAAAGCAGCCCTTTGTGGACAAAGTATCACCTCTGATGCAGAAATGAATATAGTGATGCATTTGTGGATCACAGCTCAGCCTAACACATTTTTTAATAAGGAAATATGAAAGTTTGTTGACAGACAAAGTGTACTCACAAAGCAAGGAGGTTTTGTCAAAAAAAATAATATGTTTGTCTTTTCTAAAAGTTAATTAAAATAAATTTTACAGCCAGAGTATGGATTGACAACAGCCATAATTAATTAAGGAATAAAAATGAAGAAATTGAGACATATTAATCGAGGAATTAAATAATTGAGACATGGGGAAACCTGGACATAGAAGAAGTCATTGTTTTAGCAGAGCTATGATGAATGATTTTCTTTGCATGGCAGAGCCGCAAAGTTATTTCTATGCACAGACCCCTAGTTAAATTTTTTTCTTGTTAAATCATTCTCTGATTTATTCATGATTTTATTAGTATCCTTTTTTACTTTAGATCTTTGACTCTCCTACACTTTAGTATATTTTTATTAAAAGTTAGAAGCCACACATTAGCTACATTTTATTCTACTTATAATCTTAGGTAGTTTTAATACTTATATTAACAATGTTCTTAAGACTGCTAGGAGGCAGGATTTGTCAATTGAATTACTGCCAGCTTAGGTTGAGTGATTGTAAACATTCTTCCTTATAGCCTTAGTTTAAGGCAATAAAGAATCCTAAACGAGAATAAACCATAAATAAGTGCTGTGGGTACAAGAATTTCAAAAAAATAATTAGACTATAGATAAGGGTTGTGAGAATCTACAGTTATATAAATAAGAAGTCTGATAAGTAAAATAGGGGAATTGTTTTGATAGCCTCAGCTTTCCTGAGAAGGGATGTTTCTGTTGGAGGAAGTTAAGGAAGTGTAAATTGCACCTGACAATTAGGCTTAATGGCTTAAGATTTGACTAACAAAGGTCAAGAAACATGTAAAGGTTAACTTGCTTCTCAGAGAAAAGAACAGATTTATGTAGGAACAAATGTTTAAAAGGTTTCAAGGCACCTGAATGTCTCCTATGCCTTGAGATAATGTCTTTACTGTGACTTCTCAACCCTGTTATAAATTTAAGAATTGTAAACCATGAGGAATGTGCCCCAAGATAGATTGTACCTTGATGTTATTGATTACTATGAATGCAATGTTTTCTGTAATGGTATACAAGGGGGTTATAAGATAGAACAAAGACGTAGAAGAAAGGAGTAGAAAAAAGGAGAGAGGTAAGAGATGTAGAGGCAAGAGTGAGAGAAGTAAGTAGAAGCAGAAAGAAGTAGGGAGAGAAGAAGGGATATGAGGTGGAGAGGAGACGAGACAAGAATGGAGGGAGGATAGAGGGAGTAATATAGAGAAGAAGTAGGGGAGTGGAGTAGTGAAAGTAGTAATGTAGATAATTAGGAGTAGTAGTGTAGAAAGAAAAAGAATAAAAGTAATGTAGAGAAAGAGACAGTACAGAAATGGAGGGAGGGGAAGCTAGTAAAGAAGCAGAATTGATGAGCAGGAGAGAAAAGAATGAAAGCAGGAGCAGAGGAAGGGAGAGAAGCAGAAGAGATGAGCAGGAGAGCAGGAGAGAAAAGAATGAGCAGGAGGGTAAAAAATGAGCAGGGCAGTAAAGAATGAGAGAAGTAGAGTAGTAAAGTAGTATAGAAATGAGAAGAATAAAGCATGTAATAAGAAGATTTTGAATGTATGATGACCCATGACTCCATGTAATCCCTTATCGCCGACGCCGCAGACGTCTTCGGAAAAAAACCTGAAATAAGTATGCCAGGGCAGGCTCTCAGCAATGGATACTTTTTGACTCAACCTCATAAAACTAGAGAAGTTAGTTAATTACAAAGTAAGCCATAAAGAAATAAGGGGAGGGGTTACTCATAGACTATGTACCACCTTATAGGTAAATTATTTTTTTTTAAGTTTTTATTGTGAATTGAATGATAGCTTACATGGGGGAACATCAGTTTTATACTCATCTTATCGTATTTGTTTCATTGTAATGATTACAATCCCCTGCATTCCTCATCATTCAATAGTATTTGCTTCTATTCCCTCTGTTTTTTGGGTTGTTTTGGATGTGCACCAAAACACTCAGGAATATACAATCATTCAAACAGCCAAAGGGCACACTCTACAAGCCTGCCCCCTAGCCACCAGGACACATCCCCTCTCCCTCCATGAGTCTAGAGTCCTCAGCTGCTCCATCTCTCCATATCATCATCTCTGCCTCCATCTCTGGCATCTCCACTTCTTTTCTCTCGCTCTTCTCCCTTGATGGTCCCAAGATCCTCCACTCCTGGACTGTAAGATTGAGCACTCACCCCTTTTTGCTACATAACTTCTACCTTTACAGTTGCGACAATCACAATTAGTCATGATAACAATTACTCACTATTGAATCATGAGTGTCTTATCCCCATCTCCTTTCACCAGACCCATCTAGACAGGATAACCACTCAGTGGGGAGTCTACCTTCCACTCACACACACCCTCCCCCGCAAACTCTGAATCTAAACTCCCTCTTGAAAACTTGTAAGCCAGTCACTTTGTGCCTTTTCAGTCCCCCTCCCCCCACCCCCGACATTTTTGGTAGACAATGTCTAAGTCACCCATCCCTATCAACCCTGTGTACAGAGGGGATGGAAATGATCCTCGCTGTAAAGATTCTTTCCTTCTTGGTTGGTATTTTACTATACCCATAGTATAAGTCAAGGTCAAGTTCATCAGATGGTAGTGATTATACTTGTTTTCTTTTAAAAAAAAAAAAAAAACAATTTTTTTTTCCCCCACTCTCAACTCTAGCCCTCTGTGGCCATATCCTTGTCCATGGGCTCAGGAGTCCCCAGGTCTCACCATACTTCGGGACAACCAGCTCTCATTATACTCCACGTTGATGAGGGTCTATGTAACTTGGTCAGACTCAGCCCACATTGGTGAATTTTAATTTGTACATAAAAAAGTAATCAGAGGACCCTGATCCTCCTGATCCTTAATATTTCTTTGCTACAGAATGTTATTCCATAAACTTTACTTTTGGGAGAGGGAGAATATTTTTTTTTCCTGTATAAACAGTCCTTTTCTAAAACAGAATTTTTCATTTGAGTAGACATTTCCTGCCTCAGTTACACAGAAAATTATTAGAATCTCTAACTAGCTTTAAAAAGGAGCTCTGGTAGCATAGTGGTTACAAGTTGGGCTGCTAACCTCAAGGTCAGCAGTTCAAAACTACTCGCGGTTCTGCAGGAGAAAGATGAGGCACCCATAAAGATTTACAGCCTTGGAAACCCTATCAAAGTCGCTATTAGTCGGAACCAACTCCACAGCACACCACCAGCAGCAAATAGTTTTAAAAGTCTCCTTTCGATTTTTGAAAGTGAGTCACACCCAAGGGTTTTCTGGAAGGAGCATCTGGAATTCACATGAGTTGCCCACTGGGGAGGAGAGGTTAGGCAAGAGTCTGGGCATAAACCTGCTATACAAGGTACAACAAAACAAAAGTAATTTAATTTCACACAAAAACAGTTTTTTAAAGCCCCACTTCCATTTTCTTCACTTCATGAATATGTTTTCTTTACAGATACCTGAAGAAAATGTGTCCTTTTACAAAATATATACTCAGAAGGATGTCTTTTCTGATCACGACTTAGGTGATGGATTTGACACTTTTTACTTGACCTGAAAGGAAACAGATTTTTTAATTACAGTCAATTCACTTGCGATCTGAAACAAAATGAAGCCAGTTTTTAAAATAAGTGGGCTTAAAATAAATCAGAATATCCCAGCCTGGAAACCTGATATATCAATTCAAGTATTTGTCCTTCCTTTAAAAAAAAAAAAATATATATATATATATATATATACACACACACACACACACACATATATATATATATATATATATCTGAAGCTGCACAATTATATTTCCTATAATATCTGCATTGCTCTTGCTACTTCTGCCACTGACTAGAGTAACTCTGTCTACACTTTCTTCATTATAAAGTGAGGTGCTGCTTAAGAGGCTCCATCCAGATCTAGAATCCTATGATACAGGTGTAGGATGTTAAAGTGGTTGGAGTAGGGACTTATGGCAGAAGGGAAATTCTTCCCCACAGGTGAGAAGTGAGAACAGGGTTAAGGATCATGGTAATGGTAGTGATGGGGCAGCGGGAGAAGACACATATCAAGGAACTATATAATCAATAATTCAAATCATAATCACCTCACTCTAGGTAAAGTTAATCTTTCTTTCTTTAAACTTCTTTCTCTCAAATCCATTTTATAAGGTAAGCAGGATTATCCTCCCCTATTTAGTCCTGTTTTCTCCTACTCCAAAACTTTCATGGCATTCCACTGTCCGGAAAATCAAGCCCAAATTGTTGATCTTACAAATCAATACATTTCATAAATAATCATAAATTTATCTTCCAGCCTTATAATATACCATTCTTTAACACAGAAACAACTACAGTCAACTATGTAGCTACTGTCCACTTCAGTGTCATCCACACTTGAACATTTTACAATCATATTGTGCACTCTATTCTGGAATTCTCTTGTCAGTCCAGCTGGGCAACCAATCCATTCAAGCAATTTCTCCTTCTTCATGGAACTTTCTCATTCAATTTAGCTTCCTATGAACATATACACGACTTAGCCTATCTTGTCAAGCCCTCTTTTTATACTCACAAACTATGGGGCAGGATCCTTAAAGACAAGAACAGTATAAACCTTCTTGTATCCTCCAGGGTACCAAAGGGCTATGAATATGCTCAATAAATGCTAGTTATAGACAGCAAGATATCTTCTGTCACACTACCTAGACCAGGTAGAGCATCTTAATCTTATAAAGCATTAGCCCCTTTGGATAAACATAAAAATCATAAGAGAAAGAAGCTGGACCTCTACATCACACTATGTGCAAAAACTAACTCAAAATGCATCACAGAACTAAATGAAAGAACTGAAACTATAAAACTCCTAGAAGATAACATCAGTGTAAATCTTCATGGTCTTGAATTAGGTAACAGTTTCTTAGATACGATACTAAAAGTACAGCAATCAAAAAAATAGATGGTGGTAATAGTGTACTATGGTTTCAACTCATAGCAACCCTGAATACAATTTCTGAGGCTGTAACTCTTTATGGGAGCCTAAAGCCTCATCTTTATCCTGTGGAATGACTGGTGGTTTTGAACTGCTGACCTTGAGGTTAGCAGCCCAACTCGTAACCACTATGCTACCAGATAAATTGTATTATATCAAAATTTTATGTTTCAGAAGACTTGAGCAGAAAATGAAGATAACCCATGAAATAGAAGAAAATAGTTTCAAATCAAATGTCTAATAAGGAACTTGAATCTAGGATACAAAAAGAATTCCTACAACTTAACAATAAAAAGACAACTCAATTAAAAAAAAAAAATACATGAATGACACTTCTCCAGGTAAGATACACAAATTTCCTGTAAGTAGAAGAAAAGATGTTTGACATTGTTGCTGTTAAGTGCTCTCAAGTCAGTTCTGACTCACAGTGACCTCATGAAGGCTTTCCGAGGAGCGGCTGGTGAGTTTGAACCACTGACCTTGCGATTGAAACTGACCTTGCAATCCAGTGCTTATTGTACAATGCCACACCAGGACTCTTTAACAACAATCATTACCAAAAATAAAAAAAACCAAACCCACTGCCATCGAGTTACTTCTGACTCCTAGCATCCCTATAAGACAGCGTAGAACTGTGCCCTTGGGTTTCCAAGTCTGTGTGAATCTTTACAAAAGCTGATACCCTCATCTTTCTCTCAGGGAGCAGCTGATAGGTTTGAATTGCAGACCTTTCAGTTAGCAGCCCAGTTTGTAACCCACCAACTCAAGGATACTTAACAGCAAATGCCACCTTAGAGAAATATAAATCAAAACTAAAATGTAATAAATACCATTTCACATCCATTCAGATGACTGAAAAATAGATAATGTTAGAAAAATAGATAATAACTATTGTTAGAACCCTCATACACTGGGGGAAGGAATGTAAATGGTACAGTGTGGCAGTTCCTCAAAAGGTTAAACATAGAGTTAGCATTTTACAGAGCAATTTCCTAGGTGTACACTGAAGAGAAATAAAAAACATATGTTGTTGTTTTTGTTGTTCAAGTGCCTTCTAGTCAGATCCGAATCACAGCAACCCTATATAGGGTTTCCAAGGAGTGGTTGGTGAGCTTGAACCACTAACCTTGCAGTTCAAACTGACCTTGTAGTCCAATGCATTAGTCTGCAGCGCTACACCAGAACTCCTAAAAAAAAAATATGACCACACAAAAATGTTTACACAAATGTTCATAGCAGCATTACTTTAAATCGCCAGTACAATAGAAACAATCTAAGTGTCTATCAACTGATTACTATATAAGCAAAATTATATCCATACAATAGGCTATTATTTGGCCATAAAAAGGAGCGAGGTACTAATGCATTTTACAACATGGATGAACCTTGAAAATATTATGCTAGGTGGAAAAAGCCAGATAAAAAAGTCAACATAATATATGATTCTAGTTACATAAAATGTCCAGAATAGGCACATCCACCGAGGTAGAAACCAGCAATGGTTGCCAGGGGCTGGGGGAAGAGAGGAATGGGAAATGACTGCTAAGGGGTATGGGGCTTGTTTTTGGGGATGAGACAAAAATACTCTTCATTTATGGTGATGGTTATAGAACTCTGCATATACTTATACTAAGTCACTGAGCTTACTTTATAAGACAGAATTTTATGATAGGAGAATTATATCTCAGCAGATACTTAAAAAAATCATAGGTACCCCTGCCACCAATATTCTGATACAGGCACCTCACCTATTCACAGGACAATGTTCTCACAATAGATTCCCCCCCTCCCTCAAATATAGAATAATAATAATGAAAACAGGCAAAGTAAACCAGATAAAATTAAGTGATTGATGATTAGTCTAATGTTAGAGCAGTCTCATGTACTTTGAACATGTTTTCAGGGGGTACCAGTCAGTCCCTGGAGAACCTAATGCTTAGGGTCGTAAAGTGAAGGGTCAGTGAAAAAGATGAAGCCCCTCCAACAAGCTTCATCGACACAGTGGCTACGACAATGGGCTCACACATAGCCACAATTGTGAGAATGGGCAGGACCCAATAGTGTTTCATTCTGTGTGCACAGGGTCGCTATTAGTTGGAGTCGATGTTATGGCATCTAACGACTACAACTAATATTAAAGTTAGTATTAGACATGCTCTATAAAAAGAGTTCAGAGTCCTGGAATAGTACTGTAGGAAAAGCACTGGACTAAACTAATCAAAAGAGGTTGGTGGTTCAAACCCACCAGCCACTCCTTGGAAAACCCTATACAGGGTCGCTATGAGTCAGAACAGATTCAGTGGTACTTAACAACAACAACATAAAAGGAGTTAAGTTATTACTATTAGTTACTATTAATACTGAAAGTAATATTAATAATAGGGAGCTATCATGGATTAGAGACCTGGTGTAGCACTGTGGGATAAGCACTGGACCACAAAGTCACTTTGAACAGAAAGGTTAGTGGTTCAAATTCACAAGCCACTCCTTGGAAACTCTATACAGGGTTTCTATGAGTCTGAATCGATTAGACGACACTTAACAATAATAATACCATGGACTGGAATCCTGGTATGGTGCCGTAGGATAAGCGCTTGATGGCACTTAACAACAACAACCAGGATTCTGATGTGGTGGTGTAGGATAAGCACTAGACGGCTAACACCAAGGTCCGTGTTCAAAGCCACGAGTGGATCCTCAGAAACCCTATACTGAGTCACTGAATTGGAGCTTGTCTGTCACTTTGTTGTACTATGGTGGCTTGTTTGTTGCTTTGATTCTGGAAGCTATGCTATGGGTATTTTAAATATCAGCAGGGTCACCAATGGTGAGCAGGTTTCACCTGAGTTTCCAAAGACAGACTAGGAAGGAGAAACAGACTACTTCTAAATATTTAGTAACTGAAAACTTCATGACTAGCAAGGGAGCACTATCAGCGTTAGAAATTTAAATATTGACACATGATGAAGAACAGCAGAATATTGTCAGATATAGTGTTGGAGGATGAGCTCCTCAGGTTGGAAGGCACTCAAATTACACCTGGGTAAGAACTGCCTCCTCAGAGTACAGCTGACCGTGATGGCATGAATGGAGTAAAGCCTTTGGGACCTTCATGTGCTAATGACGTAAACTCAAAATAAAGAGAAATAACTGTAAACGTCCATTAATAATCAGAACATGGAATGTATGATGCATGAATCTAGGAAAATAAGAAATTGTCAAAAATTAAATGGACTGCATAATCAACAATATCTTAGGCAGTAGTGAGCTGAAATGAAGTGGTACTGGCAATTTTGAATCTCACAATCACATGGTTTTCTATGCTTGGAATGAAAAATTGAAGAGGAATGTCATCGCATTTATCATCAAAAAGGACATATCAAGATCTGTCTTGAAGTACAACACTGTTTGTGATAGGATAATATCTGTATGCCTACAAGGAAGCCTAGTTAATACCACTATTATTCAAATTTATGCACCAACCACTAATGCCAGTGATGATGAATTTGAAGAATTTTATCAACTTCTTCAGTCTGAAATTGCTCAAACATGCAATCAAGATGTATTGGTAATTACTAGTGATTGGAATGCAAAGGTTGGAAACAAAGAAGGATCAGCAGTTGGAAAATATGGCCTTGGTGATAGAAACGGTGCTAGAGATTGTATGACAGAATTTTTCAAAACCAATTTTTTTTCATTGTAAATACCTTTTATAAACAATGTAAAAGACACTATACACATAGACCTCACCAGATGGAATACACAGAAATCAAATTGACTACATCTGTGGAGACAGACTGTAGAAACACTCCCCTATCATCAGCCAAAACAAGACCAGGGGCAGACTGGGACAGACCATCAATTGCTCATATGCAAGTTCAGGGAGAAGCTGAAGAAAACTAAAACAAGCCCACAAGAGCCAAAATATGACCTTGAACATATCACACCGGAATTTAGAGAGCATCTGAAGAACAGATTTAATGTATTAGACACTAAAGACCAAAGACCAGAAGAGTTGTGGGATGACATCAAGAACATCATACAAGAAGAAAGCAAAGGGTCATTAAGACAAAAAAAGAAGGAAAATATCAAAATGGATGTCAGAAGAGACACTGAACTTGCTCTCCAGCGTAGAGATGCTGTGTGCTGGTGGCCAGGAGACTGACTTTTCAGAAAATGCCCTATGGTTGTTTAAATGATTATATATCCCTGTGTGGTTTTTTAAAATGCATGCGCTAGAGGGTAGACACACATTGACATGGGTGACAGGGCAGGTAATATACAACTGGAGGAAGGTTAACAAAGGAAAGATGGGGGTGGCGGGAGACACAGAGAAGAATGCAGTCGTTGGAGTGAACAGAAGTAAATGCTGTTAACTGTTGGTACATGCAGAGGGTTGCAACCATATAATGAAGCAGAGTATATGATTTATTGAATGTGAAACTGATGATCTGCTCTGTAAACTTTCACTCAATTCACAATAAAAAGGTTAAAAAAAGAAAAAGAGCTCAATAGAAATTTTCAAATGGCAGCTCAAGAAGACAAGGTCAAATGTAATAACGAAATGTACAAATACCTGGATTTAGAAAACTAGAAGAAAAGAACACTCTCAGCATTTGTCAAGCTTAGGGAACCGAAGAAAAAATTCAAGCTTCAATATGAAATATTGAAGAATTCTATGGGCAAAATATTGAATGATGCAGAAAACAGGAAAGAAGATCGAAGGAATACAGAATCACTGTACCAAAAATAAAGGGTGGATGTTCAGCCATTTCAAGAGGCAGCATATAATCAGTAGCTAATGACAAGGAGCTCTGGTAGTGTAGTAGTTACGAATCGGGCTGCGGACCTTAAGGTCAGCGGTTCGAAACTACCAGCCGCTCCGCGGGAGAAAGATGAGGCTTTCTACTCCCGTAAAGATTTACACCCTCGGAAACCCTGTACAGGGTTGCTATGGGTCGGAACCGACTCGACGGCACTTAACAACAACAACAACAATGATACTGAAGGAAGAAGTCCAGGGTGCGTTGAAGGCACTGGCAAAGAACAAGATGCCAGGAATTGATGGAATAGAAATTGAAATCTTTCAACAAACTGATGCAGCACTGGAGGCACTCACTCATCTATGCCGAGAAATTTGGACAACTACCTGGCCAACTGACTGGAAGAGATACATATCTGAGCCCATTCCAAAGAGAGATGACCCAGTGGAATGCAGAAATCACTGCACAATATCATTAATATCACATGCAAGTAAAATTTTACTAAAAATAATTCAAAAATGGACAGAGATCTTCCAGTCTTCAAGTTGGATTCAGAAGAGGAGATGGAACAAAGGATATCATTGCTGACATCAGATGGATATTGGCTGAAAGCAGAGAATACCTCTGATTCGTTGAATACACGAAGTCTTTCAACTGTGTGAATCATGACAAATTATGGACAACATTGTGGAAAATGAGTATTCTGGAACACTTGTGCTCGTGAAGAACTTGTACATAGACCAAGAGGCAGTTCTTTGAAAAGAACAAGGGAACACTGAATGGTTTAAAATTAGGAAAGGTGTGTGCCAGATTCTTTCACTATATTTATTTGATCTGTATGCTGAACAAATAATCCAAGAAACTGGATTACACGAAGAAAAACGTGGCATTAGGAATGGAGGAAGACTCAGAAACCTGCCATACACAGATGATCCAAACTGGCTTGCTGAAAGCAAAGAGGACTTAAAATACTTACTGATGAAGATCGAAGACCACACAGCATTAGGTATTGGTTACATCTCAATGTAAAGAAAACAAAAATCCTCAACCACTAGAGGAATAAACAACATCCATATAAATGGAGAAAAGATTGAAGTTGTCAAACACTTCATTTTGCTTGAATCAAGCAACACTCATGGAAGCAGCAGTCAAGGTATCAAGTGGCGTATTGCATTAGGCAAATCTGTTGCACAGGACCTCTTTAAGTGTTGAAAAGCAAAGATGTCAGCTTGAGGACCAAGGTGCGCCTGACCCAAGCCATGGCATTTTCAATAACCTCATATGCATGTGAAAGTTGGACAATGAATGAGGAAAATCATAGAAGAATTGATGCATTTGAGTTATGGTATTGGAGGAGAATATTGAAAGTACCATGGAATACCAAAAGAACAAGCAAATCTGTCTTGGAAGAAATACACCCAGAATGCTCCTTGGGAGTCAGGATGGCCAGACTTCATCTCTTATACTTCAGACCTATTATCAGGAGGAACCAGTACCTGGAGAAGGGCACAATGTTAATGATTACTTAGTAATATTGTTGTCATTAAGTGCCATTGAATCAGTTCCAGCTCATAACAGCCCCAAACAAGGTTTCCGAGGAGTGGCTTGTGGGTCAAAACTGCCAACCTTGTGGTTCAGTACTTACCTTACAGTACCACATCAGGACTCCTTAATAACATTTTCATTGTTTGTTAAGTGCCCTTGAGTCGGTTCCAACTTATAGTGAGCCAGTATAGGGTTTCCAAGGTGCAGTTGGTGGGTTTGAGTGCCAACCTGTGGTTTGCAGTCCAGTGCTGATCTTACAGCACCAATCAGAGATGATTAAAATCAGACTTTCTCAGAAATAACAGGGTTGAACCTAATTATCATCTTCTCTGACATTCAAACTACTTTTTATCCAAAACTTACGTGGGGCACATATTTTTGTGACAATAGGAGTCACAATATCTTCCAATTGTTGTTTCTGTTCCAAAAGTTCATTAACGGAAGCTTCCAGATGGGTCTCCAACCACTCACTTTTTGTGCGGCATGCATTGAGGATGATATTCTAGGGACAAAGTAAATTTTTACTTTTTACTTATTTTACTGAAAAATAAAACTCTTTAGATTCTCTTAAATAAGCACTGTCCAATCAAAAATTCTGTGATGATGGAAATGTTCTATATCTGCACTGTTCTATGCTATAGCCATGAGCCACTTGTAGCTACTGAATACTTGAAATGTCACTAAATGACAAGGAACTGGATTTAAAATTTTATTTCAGTTGAATTAATTCCACTTTAAATAGCCGCAGATTAATTCCAATTTAAATAGCACATGTGACCAGTGGCTACTCTATTAGACAGTGCAACTCTAACATTAGTGGAATATGAGTATAATAAACCTTCTCCTCATCTAGACTCATAAAGCCTGAGCCAGTCTATGCTATTTGCCTAATTCTTTATTGTCACTGAACCCTGTAATAAAGGTAAGTGCTTACATAAAAGGCTGGAAAAGAGGTGGATGGTATGAGCTGCATACAAGTCAGCACACAGCATCGATTCTGAATATTTTATTCCCTCTCGGGTGGTTCACAGGAGAAAGAAGTACAAGAAATGCAAGAAGAACTCCGCCTCACTGAAAATCTCTTCAATTGCATTGTAAAACCATCTCATTGTGCATGCACAGTAGTTAGCTAAAGTCTGATTCAAGAAACAAGGACAAATTTGGAAAACTGAAAAGTTCATTTCCTCCCGCCTCCAAGTCCAGGTTGGTTCTCTTTTGTCTAATACAGACTTTCCAATTCTCTTCCCAAGTCTTCCTCACCACCAATAGGGAGAAAGAGCCTGAGAGAATGAAAGGCTCAGAGACTGACATTAAGAGAAAAAACAAAAGAGGAAAGAAGAGTTACATTACTGCCTTTGGGAGTATTATTTCTGACTACTTTGAAATTTTTTAAAAATTTGAAAATATGAGAGGTTAAACAATTGGTCATTCTGATCAAAGCAGAGCTAAGACTATAATCTCAATTTCTGCCTCCTAAACAAATGTTCTTTCCATTTCAAGATACTGACTTCTAAGCTAGGTGATCTTATTCACTTATGATCATTAATATTTAAGGATTTCTGTGCTTATGAGGAATGGATTTTCTGCAGTGAGAAACCATTAATCTATACTTAGTGACAGGAGGAAGATGAAATAATGGTGACTATATAGAGAATTAAGCTCTTTCTGCAGGCTTACCTGTGTTTGGTTGATTAGGTGATAGGTTTTACCAAGAATTGTTACTACATTTAAGGTAGGGAAACTCAAGACAGTTGAAAAATAATTATTGGCAGAACATAAAAACTGAAGATCTCAGATACAGCTTAGCCTTCCCTTCAGCATCTGTAGTACGGTGAATAGTGAATGATGGCTCTTCTACCATGATACAATTCAGGATCAGAAACAACTAAGAGATGCTATATCCTGAATTATATACCCTCTTCACTTCCATAACAACAACAAAAACAACAATTTTGAGTATAGTCTGTATGGTGATTACAATGGATTATTGAATCCAGCAGAGAGGTAGAATGCCTTGGGAGGGATGGTTGGTGTCAAAACAGGATCAAGAAAGTCAGAGAGTAGATGTATGTCTGATTCCTACATCATAGGAATCGTCCTTGGGATGATTTTGATTTTGATTCTCCCTCCCCCTTGTGAAGTTGGAGGAGGTCTGGCATGACCCCCACGCCGTGTTGCACCACTTAAATGCAAAGAGTATATAACTGAAATTTTCATTACAGAAATGGGGTCAACATATAACCAGAATTCAGAGAAAGTACTTGTTGAATAGGAAGATTAAATAAATAGAAGAAGAAATTCCAAAAATAAGAATACTTTCTAAAAGTATAATCATAGTTATTGTTAAGTGCCATCAAGACAGTTCTAACCCATAGCAACCTAACATTGGGTTTCCAAGGAGCAGCTGGTGGCCTTGAACTGTCGATCTTGTAGTTTGAAGTCTAGCTAATCCTACAGCACCGCACCAGGAATCCAATAATCATAGTAGAGGAGTTAATATACTTAATAAATTGTTGTTGTTGTTAAGTGCTGCTGAGTCAGTGCCGACTCATAGTGGCCCTGGGTTTCCAATGAGTGCCTGGTGAGCTTAAACCACCAACCTTGTGGTTCAAACCAACCTTTCTGTCCTGTGCTTTATCCCACAGCGCCACACTAGGACTCTATACTTAGTATACATCTTTCATATTAATTTTTACTTTTTGATCTTAGGGTTCTATTGATGGTTCTATGTTACTTCCAGGTGGTCACTTTGTTGTCAGTAACTTCTAATTTCATTAAATTTTTGTCAGCCAATATGACCTATAAATCTCAATTTTTGAAATTTATTATATTTTTAGTGTGGCCAAGAAAATCAATTTTTTGACAAATGTTTTATGGAAAAACTGAAAACTGTCCATAATCTATTTATAAAATACATAGTTCTATAAAACTGAGCTTATTAAATACATATTCAAATCCTCTACTGTCTTATTAATTTTTCATTTACTTTACCAAATTCTGAAAGATGCATAATCATAGTTGTTGTTGTTAAGTGCCTTCGAGTCAGCTCTGACTCATAGTGACCCAGTGTAGGGTTTCCAAGGAGTGGATGGTGAGTTTTAACCACCAGCCTTGTGGTTCAAACTGACCTTGTGGTCCAGTGCTTTATCCCACGGTGCCACATCAGGACTCCACATAATCATAGTAGAGGACTTAAATATACATCTTTCAGAATGGGTTTGAGGCAACAACCTTTTGGTGATTAGTCGAGTGCTTGACCATTTTCACCTTCCAACCACCTCTGACAGTATTTGTTAAGTACCATCGTGTCAATTTCAACTCATAGCGACCACGTACAGGGTTTCCTAGGAACAGCTGGTGGGTTTGCATCACCAACCTTGTGGTTCACAGTCTAATGCTTAGCCTACAAAAAGGAATGCAGACCTATTGCATTCAAAGGAAATCTATACATGAAACAGTAGGAATCCACATAGTATATATATTAAAAAATATATATATATCTTGATGGGTCAGAATTCATTTCAGAAATGCAGAGCTAGTACAACATCAGAACATCTAGCTATATAATAATTCTAATAAGAAAAAGGAAAAACTCATATGATAGCAATGACAGGCATCTTAAAAACTTCAGTACAATTCAGCAGTTATTCCATAGTACATGCTGAGTCAAAATTCAAATCCTAATTCTGTCACTTGAGAACCATGTGACTTGGGGAAACTTCTTAATCTCTCTGAGCATCGTGTTCCTTGTCTGAAAAAAGGAGACAATATCAGTACCTACCTCATAGGGTTGGAGTCCTGGGATGGCGCTGGAGGATAAGCATTGGACTGCTAACCACAAAGTTGGCAGTTCAAACCCATCAGCCGCTCCTTGGAAACCCTATACAGGGTTGCTGTGAGTCGGAAATGACATGATGACACTTAACAGCAACAGTCTCATAGACTTATTATGAGGAGTGCATGAATTAATACAGGTAAAGTATTTACAAATAGCACCTGAAATGTGTTAATTAAGTGCTCAAAAAAATGTTTATGGAGTATCAGGGATTGAATTGTATCCCTCAAAAAGATGTGTTATAAATCCTAACTTCCATACCTATGGTTATAATCCCATTTGGAAATGGGTTGTCTTTGCTATGCTAAGGGGTATAGGGTGTGTCTTAAATCAGTCGTTGAGATATAAAAAAGATTCAACAAAAAGGGAGAGAAACAGAGAAGGAGGAAGTCCCAGGAGCAGAAACACAAGGAAACAAGGATCTTCCTCCAGAGCCAAAAGAGAAAGAATGCCTTCTCCTAGACCCTGCACCCTGAATTTGGACTTCTAGTCTCCTAAATTAGGAGAAAATAAACTTCTGTTTCTTAAAGCCATCTACTTGACATACTTTTGTTGTAGCACCACTAGATAACGAAGACATGGGCTACAGTTATTAGCTGTTATTCCTAAATTTTGTTAACATTTAACACCTTAAAATAGTAGAAGGAAATTTCTCAAACACTATAAGTAATGCTCATCAGAAATTAACAGTAAATATATTAAATGGAGAAATGCTTTACGTGCTTCCATTAAAAGCTAGAAAAAGCAAGGGAAGGAGGGAGGACCGCTACCTATCTTTTGAGAACTAGTGTAGCAACATTTTCAGAATACATCATTTAATACATCAGAATAAGCAAAAGCATAACACAGTACCTTGTCTTCCTTAAGAAGTTTCCCTGGTCCCTTTTCTAGATCTGTAATGGTTGCACTGACCTTAGCAATGTATTTTCTCAGAGTTAGTCTTGCATCTGAAATAAATCGAAACATAAAATGCAACATGGTAAGACAAATACTAAAATAATATGCTGAACTGTTTGTGATGTGCCATTACATGGTGGTGGTGTGTCATGGAGTCGGTTCTGATTCATAGCAACCCTGCTTGGGATTTCCAAGGCTATAAATCTTTACAGGAGTAGAAAGCCTTATCTTTCTCCCATGGAATGGCTGATAGTTTCAAAGTGCTGACCGTGAGGTTAGCACCTGACTCGTAACCATGCTACCAAAGCTTTATACCTAGAGCTTTGTAAAGACTGTATGTAAAGATTTATTGTGGTTATTTTCATTGATTTTTTAAAAATGTTTTATTGTGAATTATATGATAGTTTACATGAGAGAACCTCAGTTCCATATTCATTCCATCGTATATCATTACATTGCCATGGTTCCAATGCCCTCCATGCATCATCTTCCGACCAAAGGGCATATCCTAGAAGCCCGTGCTCTACACTCCCCCCTCTCCCCTCAGTCTTCGGCCCACAGTTCCTCTCCCTCTCTGGATCCAAAGTTCCCAGCCGCTTCATCCCTCCATGTCATCATCTCTGTCTCCATCTCAGGTATCCCCGGTTCTCTGGGTGGGGTCCTGTTCTCGGCTCTTATCCGTTGGTGGTCCCAGAGCCCACCGCTCCTAGACTGGAGAAATAATCACTCTCTTCCTTGCTACAAAACATCTACCCTTGCATTTCCAACACTCACAATCCATCTTGGTAACCATTATTCACTACAGTATCGCGCGTAACCCATCTGTATTTCATTTCATCAGCTCCACCTAGACAAATTGGATAGTACTCACTGGTGATTCTGCCTTCCTCCATGCCCCCTAGCTCTAGGTTCCCTCTTGAAAGCTTGTAAGCCAGTTACTTCTTGCCTTTGTAGTCCCTCCCTCCCCATTTGGGTATCCAATGTCCAAGTTGCCCCTCTCTGTCTACTCTGTGTGTGGAGGGGGTGGGAATGTTTCTTGCTGTAAGGATTTGTTGCCTCTTTTGTGTCACTGGATTCGTATGCATAGGTCAAGTTCATCAGCTTGGATCAGCTCAATCTTCTTCCCCCCAACCCTTCTTTCTTCTTCTGGTTGAGCTCTGATCATCCAGTTGTCCAGTCCAGGTCACATGGGTGTCATCTGCAAGTGTGGGTGTTCTTGTGCACATGCCCTCTCTTGCCATCAGCCGGCAGCTCCATTCTCCACTTGAGTCCTCTGTGGCCACGTCACTGACTCTGGGCCCAGGAGTCCTCAGGTCTCCTCGCACTGCTTGCCAACCAGGTCCCCAACCGGGTCCACAGAAGCCCTCTGAATATTGTGAGGCTTAGCTCACCACTTCATTGCTGCCTTTACCCCATTTCTCCCCAACGGTGATGCGTGTGTTTACCAATCTGAGCATGCATTTCCACCGAGTCTCAGTTTGGGCGGGGGGGAGGCTATGTTGGTGGGACCTGACCGACTGCCCCAATGTCTCCTAGGGGAGCGACCCATTTGTTCCCATAGTAGCAGTCCATCTGTCTCCATTATGTCGTGTTTTTCCTGTAGGTCTTCCATTCGAGACGTATCTTTTGTTCTTCTCTATTTTCATTAATTTTTAACAAAGGTAACACTCAGTTAGCATCACACTTGGGAGTATTCACTGTGTTCCTAGAATAGTGCTAAAATTTTTGAAGAGCAAATGAAGCTGTTCCTTAGAAAACTTATAGAGAGATCCTATAAATGGAAACACTTTCAAGAGGTCTTGGGCAACAGATTTCCCTAATGCCAATACATCATTTGATATCAACACTGCTGCTTCCATGAGTATTGATTGTGGATCCCAGCAAAATGAAGTCTTTGACAACTTCAATCTTTTCTCCATTTATTATGATGTTATCTATTGGTCTAGTTGTGAGGATTTTTGTTTTCTTTACATTGAGGTACAGTCCATACTGAAGGTTGTGGTCTTTGATCTTCCTCAGTAAGTATTTTAAGTTGCTGGTTAGTAATGAGTCTTCCTCCAATCATGATGCCACATTCTTCTTCACATAAACCAACTTTTTCAATTATTTGTTCAGTGTACAGATGATTTGGTATGGTGAAAGACTACAACCCTTGAGCACACTTTTCCTAATTTTATAACATTCCATTTCCCCTTGTTCTATTGGAATAACTACCTCTTGTTCTATATACAGGTTGGTCATTCGCACAATCAAGTGTTCTGGTATGCCAGTTCTTCCACATGTTATCCATAGCTTGTCATGATCCACTTGCTCATAATTTTTTGCATAGTCAATAAAGTACATGTCAATATATTTTTTATATTCTCTGATTTCAGCCAATATCAATTTGATGCCAGCAATATCCCTAGTTCCATGTCCCATTCTGAATCTGGCTTGACCCTCTGTCAATATACTGTTGCAGCAGTTTTGGAATTGTTGTTGTTGTTGTTAGGGGCCATCCAGTCATTACCAACCCAGAGTAACCTTATGCACAGCAGAACAAAACACTGCCTGATCCTGGGTCATCCTCATTACAGTTGCCACAGTTGAGTCCATCGATGCTGCCACTTGGCAATCCATCACTTTGAGGGTCTTCCTCTTTTGCTCTGACCCTCCACCTTACCAAACATGATATCCTTCTCCAGTGATTGGTCCCTCCTGACAATATGTCTGATGTATGAGAGACAAAGTTTGGCCATCTTGGCCTCCAGGGAACACTCTGGCTGCATTTCTTCCAAAATGGATCTACTGGTTCTTTTGGCAGTCCATGGCACTTTCAATATTCTCTTCCAACACCATAACTCAAAAGCATCAATTCTTCTACGGTCTTCCTTATTCACTGTACAGCTTTTGGATGCATATGAGGTGATTGAAAATACCATGGCTTGGGTCAGGCACACCTTAGTCCTCAAGCTGACATCTTTGCTTTTCAACACTATAAAAAGGTCTTGTGCAGCAGATTTGCCTAATGCAATACGTCATTTGATTTCCTGACTGCTGCTTCCTTGAGTGTTAATAGTAGATCCAAGAAGAATGAAGTCCTTGACAACTTCGATCTTTTCTCCATTGATCAGAATGTTGTTTATTAGTCCAGTGGTGAGGATTTTTATTTTCTTTACATTGAGTTGCAATCCAATGGTCTTTGATATCCATCAGTAAATGTTTTAAGTCCTCTTCACTTTCAGCAAGCAAGGTTATATCATCTGCATATCGCAGGTTCTTAATGAGTCTTCCTCCAATCCTGATGCCACGTTTTTCTTCATAGAACACAGCTTCTCAGATTATTTGCTCAGCATACAGGTTGAATAAGTATGGTGAAAGAATACAACTTTGTCGCACACCTTTCTTAATTTTAAACCATT
>NW_006408618.1:3149726-3163957 GCF_000296735.1 Chrysochloris asiatica
GTCGTTTTGATATAAATTAGGATTTAATTTTCAGCTCATTTCCTTTTTTGTCTGCTTGTCCCACTCCACAATCCCTGTTCAGGCCCTTTTTCTAGTTGTAAACAGTTCAGGGCCGACTGTGGCCATTTGGTTTTAATTGGAAACTGTCTCTTTAAATTTCAAGTAGATCTGTGTGCATGCATAGTAGAACCCTCCAAGGGTGGGGCTGGGGTACCCACTAGCTTTGGCACCCCTATAGTCACCAGAATGGAGGTTCACAGACAGCAAGGGACCAATGAATCACTAGCAAAAGAAAAGAATGTCCACACCTTTATCTCTGCAGTTCTGCCAGGTGTCTGTGGCCGCTCCTATCCTTCCCCCACTTGTTCTCACCCAGGATGGTGGCTCCTGGAGCAGCTGAGTGTTCCAGACTAGAAAGTAATGGATTTCTTGCTTCTTCCACAAATTCCCCCAACTGTAAGCCTTCCAACCTTCTAAATATTCCTTTATATGTGGTTTAGAGTTCTGGGACCATCCCCTGAGCCTGTTCGGTCAGGTATTCTGTGTTGTTGCCGGTGAAGCTCTTTACTGCACTTCCACCCGATCCACCATCTTGTTTGTTCTCCCTGTTTGGTTTTAAGTGGAAACCGTCACTTTAAAATCAAGGAGATCTGTATGCATGCGTAGTAGAACCATCCATGGGTAGGTGTGGGGTGGGGTGTCCATTCGCTCAGACATCCCCTCTAGTCACTAGAATGGAGGCATGCAGACAGCGAGAGACCAATGAACAGATACCCAAAAAATGAATGTCCACACCTGTATCTCCATGGTTCTGTCAGGCGTTTGCGGCTGTTCTGATCCTTTCCCTGCTTGGTCTCTCCCAAGATGGTGGTTCCGGGAGCAGCTGAGCATCTTGAATTAGAAAGCAATGGATTTCTTGATTCTGATACAAATTCCCCTAGCTGTAAGCCTTCTAACCTTCTAAATATTCCTTTATATGTGGCTCAGAGTTCTGAGCCTGCTTGGTCTGGTATTCTGTTTTGTTGCTGACATAGCTCCTTACTGCATATCTACCTGATCTGCCATCTATGGGTGAAAATGGTTTTGCAATTATCCTCAGCAAAATATTACTTGCATGTGATATTAATGATATTGTTCAATGATTTCTTCATTCTGTTAGGTCACCTCTCTTTGGAACAGGCATAAATATGGATCTCTTCCAATCAGTTGGTTAGATAGCTGTCTTCCAAATTTCTTGGCATTGATAATTGAGTGCTTCCAGTGCTGCTCGTATTTAAAATCCCAATGGCATAGCTTCCAGCATCACAGCAACACACAAGCCCCCACAATCTGACAGACAACTGGAGTTGGAGTAGAATATTAAAAGTACCATGGACTGCCAGAAGAACAAATAAATCTGTGTTGGATAAAATACAGCCAAAGTGCTCCTTAGAAACCAGGATGCTGAGACTTCATCTCTCATACTTCAGACATGTTATCAGAAGGGACCAGGCTCTGGAGAAGGACATCATGCTTGGTAAAGTTTGGATCATCGAAAAATAGGAAGACCCTTCATTGAAATGGACTGACACGTTGGCAGTAGCAATGGGCTGAAACATAACAATTGTAAGTAAGGATGGGTCAGGACTGGTGTTTCATTCTGTTGTACATAAAGTAGCTATGAGCTGAACAGACTGGACAGCACCTAACAATTTTGTCATCTCTAGCAACTGACTTAATCTTCTAGACCTTATTGCCTATCTGTAAAATGGACATTACAAAAGTACCATCCATAGTCAAAGTTCTGATCTATAATAGGGTTAATGCATCTGGACCAGCTATCTGTTTTTTGTGCTCCCATATGTTCACAGCTTTAAAGTTATCATTTATGTTGAAAGTAATTAAACTGCCAAACTGGAATCCAAGATTCAGATCTTGATTCCACTGATGTGGAATCAACGGTAGTTTCAGAAGTTCAGTACAGGAGGAGGTTTAGGAGAGTGATCAGTTAGAAGACTAAGGAACTTGTTTTGAAACAACGTGTGCATAAAAAGCATGGTGTTTACTGAGAATATATATTTGTTTTGAGTGGTTTGGTGGAAAAGGGAGCTTATTCCCAGAACTCCCTGAATGCTACCATGCCTTAAATTATTTAACCAGTCTGACCTCAGATTTCTCATCTAAAATATGGAGATAGAGTGGTACAATCCTCATAAAGTTATTGTGAGAATTAAATAAAATGCAGTTTAATTCATGCAAATATCTTGGCATAGTATCTGGCACACAATAAAACACTTAATTGTTGTTAAGTGCTATCAAGTTGGTTCAATGGTCCTGCGTAGAGTTTCCAGGCTTTAAATCTTTGTGGGAGAAGAAAGCCTCATCGTACTCCCATGAATCGGGTTTGAACCACTGACCTATGGTTTGCAGCCCAGTGCTTATCCAATGGAGTTTTTAGCCACACTGGTGGTGTTTGGTGGTTATGTGCTGTGGAGTCAGTTCTGACTCATAGCAACCCTGGACAGGGTTTCCGAGGCTGTAAATCTTTATGGGAGCAAAAAAACTCATCTTTGTCCCATGGAACAGCTGGTAGTTTCAAACTGCTTACCATGCGGTTAGCAGCCCAATTGGTAACCACTACGCTACCAGAGCTCCTTTAGCCACATTGTTGTTGTTGCTGTTAGGTGCCATCGAGTTGGTACTGACTCATAGCAATCTTATGCACAGCAGAACAAAACATTGGCCTATTCTAGGCCAACCTCACTATTGCCACGCTTGGGCCCATTGATGCTGCCACTTTGCCAATCCATCTCGCTGGAGGTCTTCCGCTTTTTCCTTGACCCTCCACCCTACCAAACATGATATCTTTCTCCAGTGACTGGTCCCTCCTGACAATATGTTCAAAGTATAAGAGACGAAGTTTGGCCATCTTGGCCTCCAAGGAGCACTCTGGCTGCACTTCTTCCAACACAGATCTGTTTGTTCTTTTGGCAGCCCATGGTACTTTCAATATTCTCCTCCAATACCATAACTCAAAAGCATCAGTTCTTCTACAGTCTTCCTTATTCACTCTCCAGCTTTCGCATGCATATGAGGTTACTGAAAATACCATTGCTTGGGCCAGGCACACCTTAGTCCTCATAGTACTCAAGCTGACATCTTTGCTCTTCAACACTTTAAAAAGGTCTTCTGCAGCACATTTGCCTAATGGAATACGTAGTTTGATTTCTTGGCTGCTTCCATGAGTGTTGATAGTAGATACAAGAAGAATGAAATCCTTGACAACTTCAATCTTTTCTCCATGGATAAGAATGTTATATTGGTCCAGTGGTGAGGATTTTTGTTTCTTGACATTGAATGCATCTTGACATGATGCAATCCATACCGCAGGCTGTGCTCTTTGATCTTCATCAGTAAATATTTTAAGTCTTCAGGCTAAAAATCCAAATTCAGGCTTCTGACTCTAGGGGAAGGCTCTCTCTGTGGACTCTGTCCCCCATCTGTACTTACTTGATCCTGTGCCTGTTATGTGTTTATATTTCAAAAGTAATCAGTTTAAAACACACCCTACATAGACAATGGATTCATTAACATAACAAAGAAACCCTATTTCTAAATTGGATTACATCCACAGGTATGCTGTTTGCTGCTGTTTAGTGCCTTCCAGTTGTTCCAACTCATAGTGACCTTGTATGGGATTTCCTAGGAGCTGCTAGTTCATTTGAATAACTGACCTTGTCGTCTAGTGCTTATCCTACAGCACCACACCAGGACTGCGCAGGTCTAGGGGGCCCATATTTGGGAGCAATACAATTCAGTCCATAACCATGTTTGGAGTTGTTTCCACACCAAGAATGGAGCAGACGCTGCCGAGGTGAGGGCTCAGCACTAAGCAGTAGGATCTCTGTCAAGTTTGACAACTCTGAAAACTTTAGGAGGCTGGAAGTTTGAATTTAGAGTGCAAGCTCTAGAGGAAGGTTTGCTTTGTTGTCCTCTGCGAGAAGATGCTGGTCTCATTTTCAGCTTCTATTCATTGGTTCCTTGAGATGTGTTGTTGTTTAGTGCCATCAAATTGATTCAGCTCATAGTGACCCTGTATAGAGTTTCCAAGGAGCGGCTGGTGGGTTTGAACTGCTGACCTTGTGGTTCTCAGTCCAATACTGATCAACAGCACCACACCAGGAGTCCTGTGATATATGTAAACCCTTTAATAAATGTTTATTATGCTGTTCCTCTTCTCAAAGCTCTATGAATGATTCCTTGTTTACTACTGAATAAAACACAAGGCCTTTCAAGATCTAGGTAGTCTGTCCTTCAACTACCTATGTTTCCAACTTTATACCCTTTAATGCTCATCCGAGAGTCTACCCATTATTCACTTCCTGTTTCCTCTGCCCCTAGAAATCATGGCTCATTCCTTCAGTTCCTTCAGTTCTGAGCTCAAGCATCACTTTATCAGAGAGGTCTCTCCTGATTGCCCTCTGTAAAATCACACCCACATTCACTCACTCACTTGCTGGCAACCTCCTTTCCACTTTACTTTTTCCTCCACAGCACTCCACAGATACATAGATTTACATAGATATAATTATTATCTGTGGCCCCATACTAGAAAGTAAGTTCCACGAAGGTAATGATTCTGTTGTGTGCTCATTTTTTGATCCCCATCTCCTAGATTAGTACTTAGAACAAAGTAGTTGCTCAGTTAACATTTGTTGTATGACTATTTTCTTTGTTCCTAATGATCATGTAACCTTAGAGGCCTTCTTCACGTGTGCTACCTACTACAGTTCCATCTACTCTTCAAGGCCCTGTTCAAATACACTTCTTCCATGACACTTCCTAGGTCCCCCAAGGTATAACTCATTTCTATCAACTCTTGTTGTTGTTAAGTGCTGTGGCGTTGATTCCGACTCACAGAGACCCTGTACAGGGTTTCTAAGGATTGGCTGGTGAGTTTGAACCACAGACCTTGTGTTTTAAACCAACCTCGCAGTCCAGTGCATTAACCCACAGCGCCACACTAGGATTCCAGCCTCAACTATTACATGACTATAATTTGATTCAGCTCTCATTTTATTCTATTTTGTACAGTTTTTTGTTGTTATTCTTTGCTTCTATCTCTAGACTATAAGCTTCCTAAAGTCAAGGCCTAGTCTCATCTTTTTACCATATACCATGCCACCTTCCCCCACTATCTGACACTATAAAAAACCAAAGGAACATAATATAAGCTGGTAAAATGTTAGTAAAGTCTTTATTCCTTAACAAGCTCAAACCATCCTAGCAAAAAGCAACAAAGTATTCATAAGAAACCTAAAGGATCTGGGTAGGTGACATCTTTGGGTTCCAATAGAGTTCTTTATGATGTCACTGAACTTCTTCCTGAGTCATTATGACTGATGATGTCACAATAATCACCAGTATATATTTTTTGCTGACTAGCAAGATTTGAACTACTTAGACGGAAGCAATTTTTTGGCTTATAAGTATTGTTTTGTTTTCCCACGTGAAGAAAGAAAAATGACGGTTCAAAGACTATTTCTGATTTTTTTTTTGCTGTTTTCCTGCTTCAGAAGGAAAGTCTGCATTTGTGATGGAACTATCTGGGCAAAGGTTGGATGGGAAATTTTTCCCGAAGAAGTACACTATCTGAAAGTCAAGACTTTGTCTCACTGCCTTCCCTATCCTCTGAACAAATTATGCTGCAATTTTGCTAACATGAATATATTTCAAGGTTGTTTACACCTGTTTTATATTTTAGTTCAAGCTCTCATCTTAATCCTGTCTGTTTTATCTGTGCATTACCTGTGGATGAAATGGAAAAAACACCAAAAAAAGGTGAATTATTGATGTAAATAGTAAGTTATGTTGTTGTTGTTGTTATGTGCCATGGAGTCGGTTCTGACTCATAGCGACCCTGTACAGGGTTTCCGAGGCTGTAAATCTTAACGGGAGCAGAAAACCTCATCTTTCTCCCGCGGAGCAGCTGGTAGTTTCGAACTGCTGACCTTGCGGTTTGCAGCCCGATTCGTACCCACTACGCTATCAGAGCTCCTTTAGTAACAGTTATAGAACCTAAGAAAGTTTAAACATAAGATTATCAACTTCTTTAAGGGCAGGTACCAGGTCTTATTTCAACCTTTTCCAGCTTCCCCTGCATCCCCAGCATTTAACACAGTACCTTATATGCACCTAGGGTGCTTTACATGTGTGTATTGAATTAGAAAGTCCTTAAAATCATGTAGCTCAATCCCTCTAGTTACAAACTATAGCAAGAAAGTAGCGAGCATTGAGTAATAGAAAGTATGAAAACAATTATCTGGTTTTGTCCTTAGAGCCATTTGACCTTTCTCAGCTGCCTGATCCACAAAATAAAGAACCTGGATCTCATCCAGATTTAAGAAAGCAAAGTATAAAACAGTTGGCATGCATTTTCAAAACTGACTTTAAACTAATTTCTAATGTGAGGAAGGAGTCCTGGCGTAGCACTGTGGGATAAAACACTGGCCCGCAAGGTTGGTTTGAACCACAAGTTGGCTGTTCAAACTCACCAGCTGCTATTTGGAAACCCTATACAGGGTTGCCATGAGTCAGAACCAATTCAATGGCACTTAACAACAACAACAATGTGACTGCACTTAACTACATTGTTAGGTTAGCTGTCTTGGAAATGGAGCTCTTAAACATATTTCTCACCTTTGCCAATAGATGGAACCATACTTGAAGGCAATCCTTAAAACTCATTGATACTAAGATATTTATATATGTTTTCTTTTTTTTTAAATGACTATAATTTTACTGTATTTGTATACCTTGAGGTTGTTTAGTGTGGGAATATATTTTTCTGATATTTAAATAATTTCTTTCAGCAGAGCGCTCCAACCATTAGAACGCACTAATCAAAGTTCTGCTGATGGTGATAATGGCCATTATAATCTTATTTGGGACATACACTAAAGAATATTTCTTCTGTATTTTTACCTTCTATTTTATGTTACTCTTGTAAAAACAATGAATGTGTTGGGCATTCTAAAATTTTAAGTTTATATATTCAGAAAATAATTTTAATTTGAATTTTACAGAAAGGAAAAAACCCTATAATACCTTCGGTTTTTCTCCTTTTAGTTGAAAAAACAAGCCTCCTTAGATACATCTGGTAATGACCTAGAAAGTCTATCCACCAATGACATTGACCAAATACTCTGCAGACTGCTGGCCACATCAATGATGAACAAGTATCTGAAGCAGATGTCTCACCAGCCTCCCTCCAAGAAAGTTAAGCACCGCAAATCAAAGAAGAGGAGAGAGCAGAAGGAGCCAAAAGACACTAAACATATGCATACACATATGTAGCTCAATGAAGGATGAAGACTACAAAAGAGACCTATTGAGAAGATTCATCGAAGGGTGAAAAAATTCTTTTGGAGGACTTGTCATTTTTGTCACACTATTTTCCAAAGAAGTCTAGGTTGCTTCTGCTGAAAAGGGATCCAGACTTACTAAAGGACTGGGGAAAAGACTGCAAAACTATCATTGCTACATTTTTAATTATTTTGTTCTTCTTATTGTGTTAGACTATTAAGCCTTAAACAATCTGTAGAACAGGACCTTGGTTTGTTTTAATAAGGTCTTGGTTAAAATGATATTTGTGGTATTTTACTTATTTTCCTGAGTAAATTTGGTCACACTGAGGTTAGATAATTACTTATTTCAGTTTTCTAAACTGGAATGAAAGTATTAAGAAATAGAGAAAGCACTGGCTTTTCAGTTTTCATTGTAATAAATGGTGAATTTAGTATCAATATTTTTTAAATGTTAGGCTTTTGTAGTTCCAGCACATCAGTTTAGAAAAATGTTGTTGTTAGTACCAACTCATAACGACTCTATGCAAAACAAAACAAAACACTTCCAGGCCCTGTGCCAACCTCACAGTCATTGCTGCTGCCTGTGCCAATCCATCTCGCTGGAGTTCTTCCTCTTTTTCTCTGACCCTCCACTTTACCAAACAGGATATCCTGCTCCATGTCCAAAGTATGAAAGATGAAGTCTGGCCATCCTGGCTTCCATGGAGCATTCTGGCTGTACTTCTTCCAACATAGATTGGTTTGTTCTTTTGATAGTCCATGGCACTTTCAATATTCTTCTATGGTCTTCCTTATTCACTGTCCAACTTTTACATGCATATGAGATTATTGAAAATACCTTGACTTGGGTCAGGCACACCTTAGTCCTCAAACTGGTATCTTTGCTCTTCAAACTTTAAAAAGAGGTCTTGTGCAGCACATTTGCCCAATGCAATATGTTATTTAATATTTTGACTGCCGCTAACATGAGTGTTGATGCTTGATCCAAGCAAAAGAAGTTTGTGACAACTTCAATCTTTTCTCCATTTAAATAATATTTTTATTGATCCAGTGGTGAGGATTCTTGTTTTCTTTACATTGGAATGCAACCCATACCAAAGGCTGGGTCTTTGAGCTTCATCAGTAAGTATTTGAAAGTCTGCTTTCAGCAAGCGAGGTTCTATCATCTGCATATTACAGGCTGTTAATGAGAAAGTCTTCTTTCAATACTGATGCCACATTTTTCTTCATACAATCCAACTTCTCAGATTATTTGCTCAGTATACAGATTGAATATGGTGCACATCTCTTCTAATTTCAAACTATTTCGTGGTCCCTTGTTCTGTTCAAACAACTGTCTCTTGGTCTATGTACAGGTTCCTCCAGAGCATAATAAAGTGTTCTGGAATACTCACTTTCTGTAATGTTGTCCATAGCTTGTCATGATCCACACAATCAAAAGTCTTTGTGTTGTCAATTAAGGCAGGTAAGCATCTTTCTAGTATTCTCTGCTTTCAGCCAAGACCCATGTGACATCAGCAATGATATCCCTCATTCCACGTCCTCTTCTGAATCCAGCTTGAACCTCTGGAAGGTCTCTGGCCATGTATGGCTGCATCCAGTTTTGAATTATCTTTAGCAAAATTTTACTTGCATGCGAAACTTATGTCCTATGATTTCTGCATTCTGTTGGGTCACCTTTCCCTGGAATGGGCATAAATATGGATCTCTTCCAGTCAACTGGCCAGGGAGCTGTCCCCCAAATTTCTTGGCATAGAGGAATGAGTGCCTCCAGTGCTGCATCAGTTTGTTGAAAGATTTCAATTTGTATAACATCAATTCTCGGTGTCTGTTTTTTGTCAATGCCTTCAATGAACTTTGGACTTCTTCCTAAGTATCACTGGTTCTTGATCATAGGCTACCTTTTGAAATAGTTGAAAATTGACATTTCTTTTTGGTACAGTGACTCTGTTCATCCATCTATCTTCTTTTTATGTTTTCTGTATCATTCAATATTTTGCCCTTCGTTGTTGCTGTTAAGTGCCATTGAGTCAGTTTCAACCTATAGCAACCTTGTATAGGGGTTTCTAGGAGTGGCTAGTGAGCTTGAGCGGCCAACCTTGCAGTTCAAATGACTGCAGTTCAAATGACTTTGCAATCCAGTGCATTAACCTACAGTGCCTCACCAAGACAGAATCCTTCATTTATTTCAAGTTGAGGCTTGAATTTTTTTCCTTCAGTGCCCTCTGCTTGAGGAATGCTGAGCATGTTCTTTCCTTTTGGTTTTACAACTTGAGGTATTTGCACATTTTGTTGTAATATTTGACTTTCTCTTCTTGAGCTGCCCTTTGAAATATTCTATTCAACGTTTACCTCCTCCTTTCTTCCATCTGCTTTAGCAGTTCTACACTAGAGAGCAAGTTTCAGAATCTATTTGACATCCATTTTTGTCTTTCCCTTCTTTCTTGTCTTTTTAATGACCTTTTACTTATTTCTGTAAAAAAGAGTAAAAAGTCATCCCACAACTTTCTTGATATCATCCCACAACTCTTCTGGTCTTCGGTCTTTAGTGTCTAATGCATCAAATCTGTTTTTCAGCTGATCTCTAAATTCAGTTGGAATATGTTCAAGGCCATTGACTTGTTTTAATTTTCTTTAGCTTCAGCCTAAACTTGCTATGAGAAATTGATGGTCTGTTCCACAGACTGCCCCTGGGCCTTGTTTTGGCTGGTGATATATATGGAGCTTTTCCACTGTCACTTTCCATAGATGTAGTCAATTTGATATCTGTGTACTCCATCTGGTGAGGCCCACGTATATAGTTAATTGTCTTTTATGTTGTTTAAAAAAGTATTTGCAATGAAGAAGTCATTGGTCTTAAAAAATTCTATCATAAGAGTTACACCATCATTTCTATCATCAAGTCCATATTTTCCAATTATTGATCTTTTCCTCTTTGTTTCCAATCTTTGTGTTCCAATCACCAGTAATTATCAATACATCTTGATTGTATGTTTGACCAGTTTCAGACTAAAAAAGTTGGTGGAATTCTTCAATTTCATCATCATTGGCTTTAGCAGTTGGTGTGTAATTCTGAAAAAAAGTGGTATTAACTGGTCTTCCTTGTAGGAGTATGGCTATTATCCTATCACAGAGAGCACTGTACTTCAAGACAAATCTTAAAATGTTCTTTTTAATGGCAAATGTGGCACTATTCCTCTTCAATTTGTTAGTCCCAGCATAGTAAACCATGTGATTTCCAAATTCAGAACAGACAACAGGAGTCTATTTCAGCTCACTAATGCCTAGGATATCAATGCGTATGCATTCCATTTCAGTTTTGACAATTTTCAATTTTCCTAGTTTCATACTTTGTACATTCCACATTCTGATTATTATTGGATGTTTGCAGCTGTTTCTTTTCATTTTGAGGTGTGTCCCATTGGCAAATAAAGGTCCCAAAGGCTTTACTACATTCTACATTCAAGTCATCATGGTCAACTCTACTTTGAGAAGGCAGCTCTTCCCCAGTCATATATCTGGCAATATTCTGGTGCTCTTCATCACGTTTCAATATTCAATATTCTGGTGCTAACAGTGTTCCATTGCTATTCATAAGGTTTTTAGTGACTAAATATTCAGAAGTCATCCACCTCTCCTTCTTCCTAGTCTTTCTTCATCTGGAAACTCAGCTGCAACCTGTCCACCATGGGTGACCCTGCTGGTATTTAAAATACCAGTGGCATAGCTTCCAGAATCACAGCAAGACACAAGCCACCACCATAAACAAACTGACAAACAAATGGTGGTAGAAAAGTATAGTTACAATATTTTCCAAACAAAAACTGGGGGTGTGATTGAATACAACAGAAGATCTCATTTAAAATATCTTTAAAATTCCAGAAAAAAATGCTGATCTAAAAGAAAGCAAAATACAAGGGGCCCAAAAATTTTAAAGTCATTTAAAAAAATGGTAATAATGACACAGTCTTTACAAATAATGGAAACTATGGATTATTAAAAGCTTATTTCTAGTTCCACTTTCCACACTGTCCTCCATACTTGGACTACTACCACAACCCACTCCCACTCTTCTGTAAATAAATGGTCCATTCAATGGATCAATTTTTTGCTAAATAATAAATATATCTAGTTGTTGTTGTTAACTGCCTGCAAGTGAGTTCTGACTCCCAGTGACCCTGTAAAGGTTTTTGAGAAGCTGCTACTGAGGTCTATTTGTCCATTGGATTATTCCCTTCCATATGTCTTTGATTTTCATCACTCTGGTAGCATAGTGATTATGAATCGGGCTGCGAACTGCAAGGTCAGCAGTTCAAAACTACCAGCAGTTCCGCAGGAGAAAGATGAGGGTTTCTGCTCCCTCCCGTAAAGATTTACAGCCTCAGAAACCTTGTACAGGGTCGTTATGAGTCGGAACTGACTCCACAACACATAACAACAACAAAACGATTATTGTAGAGTTGTCTCTTTCTTCAGTTCTAATAGAGTTTGCTCTATGTATTTTGGGTCATTTGGACATTTTATTGCAGGTCTGTATTATCTATTTTGTTTGATTTTTCTTTTAGTTTTCTGACTTCTTATTTTCCTTGACTTTTCTGTGTAGCATTTGGATGCACCTCAATATTGTTTCAGAAAATTCCAAAGCCTCTTTAACCCCCAATGCCACTCTGAGCTATTCATCTTTGTTGTTTGTTTGAGCTACTCTGTCTTGGTTCTACATGTGAACAGAAATCTTCTGCTGGTTTTAGGCAGTATGGTGGTGTATTTGTATTAATTAGATGAATGTATGATGGTGTATTCTTAAGCACACTCCAAATGCATCCTGTTAGATGTGATCAGGATATGGGCTTCTCTGTTCACTGCTCTTACAGCCCACTTCAATGTGTTTGTCCTAGGTGTTGGTTGTAGATTCCACTCTGGTGTATTGTGGTTGTTGTTAGGTGCCATCAAGTCGGCACTGACCCATAGCGACCCATGCACAGCAGAACAAAACACTGCCCGATCCTGGGCCAAGCTCACTACTGTTGCCACGCTTGAGTCCATCGATGCTGCCACTTGGCCAATCCATCTCGTTGGGGGTCTTCCTCTTTTTATCTGACCCTCTACCTTACCAAACATAATATCCTTCTCCAGTGACTGGTCCCTCCTGACAATATGTTCAGAGTATGAGAGATGAAGTTGGGCCATCTTGGCCTCCAAGGAGCACTCTGGCTGCACTTCTTCCAAAACTGACCTCTTGGTTCTTTTGGCAGCCCATGGCACTTTCAATATTCTCCTCCAACACCGTAACTTAAAAGCATCAGTTCTACTATGGTCTTCCTTATTCACTGTCCAGCATTCGCATGCATATGAGGTTATTGAAAATATTATGGCTTGGGCCAGATGCACCTTAGTCTTCAAGCTGACATCCTTGCTCTTCAACACTTTAAAAAGGTCTTGTGCAGCACATTTGCCTAATGCAATATGTTGTTTGGTTCCTTGACTGCTGCTTTCATGAGTGTTGACAGTTGATCCAAGAAGAATGAGGTCCTTGACAACTTCAATCTTTTCTCCACTGATAAGAATGTTGTTTATTGGTCCAGTGGTGAGGATTTTTGTTTTCTTTACATTGAGACATATAGCAGCTAGTATTGGCTCTTGCCTTATTGGTGGGGTTTTACAGGATGCAATTGTGGTTTGGCTGTATGGCCACAGTGTCTGTCTCTTGTCAAGCGAGGCATGAAGAGAAAGCTTTTCCACAAGATAGGAACAGGGCCAAAATTCAAGACTAAAAACCAAAGTCAAATGTCATAAAAATTTTTGTGAAAAAAAGAAACCAGGAAAAATATAAATATCAAGCTGGGACATCCAGAAAAAAAGCAAGAGAAAAAGAAAACTCACAGAAAAATATAAGTAATTCTTTAGTGCCACCTACTGGACTCTTGCCTTCAGAGTTGACTGAGAAATTCTACACTGTTCTCACTGTGGTCTGCCCCAGGTCTTCCTTTTTCCTCCTTCCCTCAAGTCTGTTTATCTGTATCTCTTAGTGAGACCAACCCAGGGCTGGCCAGATCTACTTTGGAAGAGACTCCCAGATCAGTTTCTTTATTCTGTCTTCTCCTGTGTCCAGTGAAAATCCTTCCCACATATAGCACAGAATAGTGAAAATCCTACTGCATGTCACAGAATCTTGCACACATAATATAGGACCTTACATGGGGGTGTGTACTCATGCAAGTCTCCCTCTGGTCACCAGCAAGGAGATGAGTTGTTGTTGTTGTTAGGTGCCATCAAGTCGGTAACGACCCATAGTGACCTTATGCACAGCAGAACAAAACACTGCCCAACCTGGGCCAATCTCACTACTGTTGCCACTCCTGAGTCCATTGATGCTGCCACTTGGCCAATCCATCTCGTTGGGGTCTTCCTCTTTTTCTCAGACCCTCTACCTTAACAAACATATCCTTCTCTAGCGACTGTTCCCTCCTGACAATATGTCCAAAGTATGAGAGACAAAGTTTGGCCATCTTGGCTTCCAAGGAGCACTCTGGATGCACTTCTTCCAAAACCGATCTATTGGCTCCTTTGGCAGCCCATGGCACTTTCAATATTCTCCTCCAACACCATCACTCAAAAGCATCAATTCTTCTATAGTCTTCCTTATTCACTGTCCAGCTTTCGCATGCATATGAGGTTACTGAAAATAACATGGCTTGGGTCAGGTGCACCTTAGTCCTTAAGTTGACATCTTTGCTCTTCAACACTTTAAAAAGGTCTTGTGCAGCACATTTGCCTAATGCAATATGTCCTTTGATTTCTTGACTGCTGCTTCCATGAGTGTTGATAGTTGATCCAAGAAGAATCAAGTCCTTGACAACTTCAATCTTTTCTCTGTTGATAAGAATG
>NW_006408618.1:3164267-3165972 GCF_000296735.1 Chrysochloris asiatica
AGTGTTCCCATGTTCTGTTCAAACAACTGCTTCTTGGTCCAGGTACAGATTCCTCATGAGCACAATTAAGTGTTCTGGAATACTCATACTTCGTAATGTTGCCCATAGCTTGTCATGATCCACACAATCAAAAGCCTTTGCGTAGTCAATGAAGGACAGGTAAACATCTTAGATAGAGCAAAAGAAAAGGCATGATAAGAAAAAAGAAATACTTGCACCTCTGTTTCTGCAAATCACTGGCTGGTTTCTGCAGTGGGAACGCTCTGTTGTCCCTTTCTCCACTCGTTTCCATTCACAATGGCTCCAGAGGAACAAGCTGGCAGCCCCGGATCAGAAACCACCTCCTTTCTTGCTCCTATTTCAAATTTTACTTCCAGTAAGTACTCGAACCACTTATTTATCACTTTATCTTAAGTTCAGTTTCAGGTTGGTCCTCTGAATCTGTTTCACCCAGTTTTCCATGCTTTCACTGATGGCGTCTCCAAGGCCTTTCTGCCTAGTCTGTCTCATGCCCTGCCCCCATATATATCCTGAAATTTACTTTTATATTCCTAAATTTAAAACAGTCTGTTTTATCTTAATATTGCCTTAACAGCTTCTCCATATATAAATTCTTTAAGTACACTATTTATTTCCTCTTTTTCTTTTGAAGTTGTCATTTACTGATTTACATCTACAGTTCCCCATTTTCGGTCTTGTAGCTATATTTTATTTTTTTTAATTCTTTATCTGGGTTGGATTTTGGGTAATGTTGCCATGTGTGACATTGTCTGACATTGTTGGCTCTCTATAAGGAGACTTTCCTTTAGTATATCTTGTAATGTTGGTCTGGATTTTACAAATTCCCTTAATTTCTGCTTGTCTAGAAATGCCCTAAAATTTCCATCATATTTAAGGGACAATTTCATTTGATATGTAACTCTTAGTTGGCAATTTTTTTTCTTTTAGGGTTCTATATATGCCACCCCATTGTCTGCTTTTTCTTCATGGTTTCTGTTGATAAATCGGGGGGGGGGGGTAGAGAATCAGTCTCATTGGTTCCTCCTTCATTTTTTCTAAGTTGCTCTCAGCTTCTTTGTCTTTAGTTTTGGAATGTTTGATTATGCTATGTCTTGGTGATTTTCTTTTGGGGTCTATTTTATTTAAGGCTTGTTGAGCTTCTTGTATAAATATGTTTCCATATTTCATGTTATTAAGAAAAAATTTTCCAGCAAATATTTGAAAAGTGTCTGTGCTTTCTGCTCTAGAATTCCAAACACATGTAAATTACTATTCTTGATAGTGTTCTCACATAAACATTGGACTTGTTTCATGTTTCTTCATTCTTTTTTCTGATTGTTCCTTTAACCAACTGCCATCAAGGAATCTGTCCTCTGTTTCACTGAATCTGACTTCCTCTGATTGAGTTCCACTGCTTTATCCTTCCAATATGTTTATTTATTTCTGAATTTTTAGTATTAATCTTCTGGATTTCTAGTTGCTGTTTCTACAAGGCTTCAAATGATCTGTTCTAACATTTGGTTCTTGTATTGTTTTCCTGAGTTCAATTAGTGTTTTCTTAGAGCTTTCTTGATCTCTTTTTGTTGTTGTGAAGTACCATCGAGTCAGTACTGACCCATGTTGTTGTTGTTGTCAGGTGCCATCGAGTCGGAACCGACTCATAGCGACTCCATGCACAGCAGAACGAAACAATGTTCGATCCTGG
>NW_006408618.1:3169236-3180562 GCF_000296735.1 Chrysochloris asiatica
CCGAACCTCCAAACATACCTTTATATTTGTTACAGAGTTCCAACACCAACTCATGAGTCCTCTTGACCCGGTATTCCGTGTACTGACCCATAGTGACCCTATATAGGGTTTCTGAAGAGCAGCTGGTGAGCTTAAACTGCTGACCTTGCCGTTCAAATGGCTTTACAGTCTGGTGCATTAACCCACAGTGCCACACCAGGACTCTTGATCTCTTAGAGGGCCCTTTATATAAGTCTTTTGAATTCCTTATCAGGTAGTTTCATTACTATTTCTTTCTCAGAGAGGTATTCTGGATTTTCATTTTGGTCACTTGCTTGAGCCATCTTGTCCTCCTTCTTTGGGTGATTTGCTATTGTCTGTTGCTTCCAATGCATTAAGCTGTTATTTATTTACTTGTTAATTGTATTTTATTTTCTGAATTTTGATTTTTGTTATGGTTTGTTTTGATATATCATAGGCAGAAAAGGCAAGTGACTCTGGTCAGTAGTCTATAGCACTGGAGTACTTGTCACCTGTCTCTGGATGGATGGAGTAAAGTAGCAGTTGGGTGTGTGAGTACGGGTCTCTGTTCGCTGGTCTGTAAGGGCAACTGAGGGTAAGTTGGACAGGTGTTGGTCACTGTCATTGGTCCAGTGGCACAGGATCAGGCAGTAGCACCCCACTGAGTGGGTGGAGCAGCAGATGTGACAGGCATAGCTAGCTAGTGAGGGCCCAGTTACCATCTCCCCTAGATTGTGGGTCAGAGTAAGTGGTGTGTGGGTGAGCACAAGGTCACACCACTACCATCTCTCACATGGCTGGGGTGATGTGAGTGGTGGGCTACTTACCTGTGGTCTTGCACTCACCATGCCTTGCCAGGTTGGGGAAAAGAGAAGCGAGCAGCAGGCGAGGGAAGGAAGAAGAAATGGCAGGCAGGTATTTGTGGGGTCATGCTACCACTACCTTTAACCATGTAAGAGAAGGGGGAGGGAGTTAGGGACTTCAGATGCATTGTGGATAGAAGGGGTGGAGCAAATGGTCTGCCCCACTCAGCTGTGTAGATGGATGAAAGGGGTGGGGCAAGCAGCAAGCACCTCAATGAAATGACCTTTTGCAGCTCCACAGGGTCACTGAACATGGGGAATGTTGGTGTTTGAGGCTGGGGGGCCGGGGAGGGGCATATTGGTTGTAATAGAGCTGGACTGAAGGGAAAAGGAGGGTTTGTACTTTAGTCCCTGGTAGTCAGAGCTACATAAATCCAGGAGGGCTTGTGCCACTAGTCACCAGGAGGGTGGGAGGAAAGTGTATGTGTTCCTCTGGTCACTGGGTGAGGATGCCTATACTCTTTCCATTGGCTGCAACTAGCAACCAGAACCTCATTTCACTCTGAGTAAGTCTACAGTTACTCTGTGTCCTATTGGAAATTCCACAAAGTTGCCTTCTGTGTGTCCCATCCAGGATTGCTACTGTCTAGGTCTCAAGTGGGCCATATTGTGCCAGCCTGACAGGCAAGTTCCCTACTCTCTACCTCTTTTTGTTTGCTGATTACAGTCAGTTTATTCTTCCAATTCGTGTTTGATACAATTCTTTATCCTTTCATTTGATGATGTTCAGGGTTCAAGGACTGTCTTCTACATCTGTTTTACTTAGTTTCTTGAGTCTTTGCTACAAGAGGAATAGTGTTATGTGTCTGACTAAGCTGCCATTTTGGCTGAAAGTTGAGTACTAATTTTTTAACCGAGATTTGTACTCATACATAGTTATACAGCTATATCTTCCTAAAATCTCTCTAAGCTATATTGCAAAGGACTGTGAAAATGATATAGGGAATATTATCATCTAAACTGAAATAGTAAATAGTTTTTGTGAGTTTGTATTGAAGTATAACATCATATAGAAAAGAATACAAATCATAAGCTCTATCAATTATCACAAATAAACATGCCCATGCAATCAGCAACCAGACCAAAAAAGAGAATATTATACCTTAAAAGACCCCTCATGCTACAAAGTTTACAAGTCTGACTTATAACACCATAGATTACCCATGCCTGAGAAAATAATTTTTGAATTATTATGACAACTATTTCTACCTGGGGAAATCAAATGTATTATAAGGAGTCCTGGAGGCACTGTAGGATAAGCACCAGACTGTTAGCCACAAAGTCAGCAGTTCAAACCCATTAGCCACTTCAAAGCAATAAAGCAAGCCTGTCTATAAAGATTTACAGTCTTGGAAACTCTATAGAGGGTGGCTTTGAGTCAGAATCTGTTCAACAGCAGTAGATTGGGTTTGGTGGATACTCAAGTATATAATTTTTTAAGGTATTTAAGGAAAAGTCTACTCATCATGGGCCTCTCAGAATATGGCCTTGAATATATATTGTGTATATTCTTTTTTTTTTCAATGTTTTATTGTGAAGTATGTGGTAGTTTACATGGGAGAACATTAGATTTACATTCATCCTATTGTATATCATTTCATTGCTATGGTTACAATCCCCTCCACGCATCATCAACCAACCAAAGGGTATAACCTACAAGCCTGCCCCCCCAGGTCATCAGCACACAGCCCCTCTCCCTCTCTGTGTCCAAAGTCCCCAACTGCTCCATCTCAGGCATCACTGCTTCTCTGGGTAGGGTCCCGCTCTCTGCTCTTCTCCCTTGATGGTACCAGGGACCTCTGCTCCTAGGCTGAAAAGTTAATCACTCCCCTCCTTGCTACAAAACGTCTACCTTTACATTTCCAACCCTCACAATCAGTCGTGATAACAATTATTCACTATTATATCACAAGATACCCATTCACATTTCATTTCATCAGCCCTGCCTAGACAGATTGTATACTACTCAGTGGAGATTCTACCTTCCTCCATACCCTCTGGATCTAGGTTCCCTCTTGAAAGCTTGTAAGCCAATCACTTCTTATCTTTGTAGCCCCCCATTTTGGGTAGCCAATGTCCAAGTTGCCCATCCCTGTCTACCCTGTGTATCGAGATGGTGGGAATGATCCTTGCTGTAAGGATTTGTTCCCTCTTTTGAGCTACTGCATCCATAGGTGTAGGTCAAGTTCATCAAATTGTATCAGATTATTCTTTTTTTCCTCTTCTTTCTTCTTCTGATTGAGCTCTGTGTATATATTCTTATAGGAGTCCTGGTGTGGCGCTGTGGGCTAATGTGTCAAACTGCAAACTCATTTGAACTGCAAGGTTGGTAGTTCAAGCTCACCAGCCACTCCTCAGAAACCCTATATAGGGTCACTATGGGTCGGAATCGACTTGACGGCACTTAACAACGACAATATATTCTTATAGAAAATTATGGGTGAAATCCTAAGACTCTGAGACACTGACTGAATAGCTTCTAATATGCACACTTCTTATTAAGTACACTGTTTAAGGCCAATAGTGATTTTTTTTCTCTTTAAAGGCAGATTTCATATATTATCATCAACAATAACTTTAGCTGTGTCTAAAAATATAACATAATTATTGTTGTTGTGAAGTTCTGTGGAGTCGGTTCCGAGCCATAGAGACCCTGTATAGGGTTTCCGAGGAGCAGCTGGTGAGCTTGAACTGCTGACTTTGCAGTTCAAACAGCTTTGCAGTCTGGCGCATTAACCCACAGTGCCACATCAGGACTCCAATATAATGATAGGAGGTGAAAATATCAACTCTTTGGTTTGCGGAAGACACAGCCTATAATTCAGAGGAGAAAAGTACACTGAATGAATCACTTGTCTAATACATTATAAGCTTCCTTACCTGCCCAATACAGGAATTCAACACAATCACTCTGGGAATACCGAGTTGCAATGTCTTGTGCAGTTTCTTCACGGAAGTTCCGAGCTTCTATATCAACATCCAATTCCACTAGTGCTTTCAAAGTTTCCAGCCGACCCCAGGCTGCAGCACAGTGTAAGAGTGTGTAACCTAGCAAACAGAACAAAGATGGTCAGGTCAATAGTTTAGGCTATTTCATGTACTAAGAGAGCAAAATGACTGTCACGTATTGAACAAGTATTGTGCTCCAGGAAGTCTGGATTTACATATTAAACTCATTTTGTTTCATAACAATCCTATCAGGTCAAAACTATTACAATCTCTATTTTATTGCTAAGGAAACTGAGGTCCAGAGAAGTTCAGAAACTTGTCCAAGGACAGCCAATAAATGATGACCCTAAGACACCAACAGAGGAAGTCTGAAGACTAAGCCTTTAACACCTGTTAAGGAAGATGATAATCCTCCTGCCATTGCTAGGTGCTAGGTGCATCAAAAGATGATGGAAGAAATACAGAGAGTTATTGTACCAAAAACAAACGGTCTATGTTCTACCATTTCACGAGGTAGAGTATGATCAAGAGCCTATGGTACCAAAGGAAGAAGTTCAAGGTGCACTGAAGGCACTGACAAAGAACAAGGTTCCAGGAATTGATGGAATCCAAATTTAAATCTTTCAACAAACTAACATAGCACTGGAGGCACTCACTCATCTATGCCAAGGAATTTGGAAGACAGCTCCCTGGCCAACAGATTGGAAGAGACCCATATCTTGTACCCATTCCAAAGAGAGGTGACACATGGAATGCAGAAATCATCAGCAAATATCATTAATACCACATGCAAGTAAAATTTTGCTGAAGATAATTTTTAAATGGCCACATCAATGCATTGACAGGGAACCGCCAGAGGTTCAAGCCAGATTCAGATTAGGACATGGAACAAGAGATATCATTGCTGACATTAGATAGCTGAAAGCAAAGAATACCAGAAAGATGTTTACCTGTGCTTTTTGGACTATGCAAAGGCTTTTGACTCTGTGGATTATGACAAATTATGGACAACACTGTGAAGTATTTGGAACACATAATTGTATGAGGAACCTATACATAGAGCAAGCAGCAGTCATTCCAGCAAAACAAGGGGATACTGAATGATTTAAAATCAGGAAAGGTGTGTGCCAGGGTTCTATTCTTTCACCATACTTACCCAATCTGAATACTGAACACATAGTCCATGAAGGGGGATTATATGAAGAAAGTGTGGATTGCAGGAAGACTCATTAACAATTTGCAATATGCAGATGATACAATCTTCCTTGCTGAAGGGAAAGAGGACTTAAAATACTTACTGATGAAGATCAAAGACCACAGCCTTTGTATGTGTTGCATCTCAATGTGAAGGAAACAAAAATCCTCACCACTGGACCAATGAACAATATTCTTATCAACAGAGAAAAGATTGAAGTTGTCAAGGACTTCATTCTTCTTGATCAACTATCAATACTCACAGAAGCAGCAGTCAAGAAATCAAACAACGCATTGCATTAGACAAATCTGCTACACAAGACCTTTTTAAAGTGTTGAAGAATAAAGATGTCAGCTTGAGGACTAAGATGCACCTGACCGAAGCCATGGTATCTTCAGTAACCTCATATGCATGTGAAAGCTTGATAGTGAATAAGGAAGACTATAGAAGAATTGATGCTTTTGAGTGATGGTGTTGGAGGAGAATATTGAAAGTGCCATGGGCTGCCAAAAGAACCAATAGATCGGTTTTGGAAGAAGTGCATCCAGAGTGCTCCTTGGAGGCCAAGATGGCCAAACTTTGCCTCTCATACTTTGGACATATTGTCAGGAGGGACCAGTCACTGGAGAAGGATTCATGTTTGTTAAGGTGGAGGGTCTGAGAAAAAGAGGAAGACCCCCAATGATGGATTGGCAAAGTGGCAGCAGCGATGGACTCAAGTGTGGCAACAGTAGTGAGACTGGCCCAGGATCAGGCACTGTTTCATTGTGTTGTACATTAGGTCGTTATGGGTCAGTACCGACTCGATGGCACCTAATAACAACAACAACAACAATGGGCAAAGGAGCTCTGGTAGTGTAGTGGTTACGAATCGGGCTGCTAACCTTAAGGTCAAAACTTCAAAAATACCAGCGGTTCCGCAGGAGAAAGATGAGGTCTTCTGCTTCCGTAAAGATTTATAGCCTCAGAAACCCTGTGCAGGGTTACTATGAGTCAGAACTGACTCCACGGTACTTTCGTGGGCAAAATATTGAATGATGCAGATGGAAGGAATGCGAAAGTTGGACAGTGAATAAGGAAGACTGTAGAAGAATTGATGCTTTTGAGTTATGGTGTTGGAGGAGAATATTGAAAGTGCCATGGGCTGCCAAAAGAACAAACGGATCTGTGTTGGAAGAAGTGCAGCCAGAGTGCTCCTTGGAAGCCAGGATGGCCAGACTTCGTCTCTCATACTTCAGATCGATTATCGTAAGGGGCTTGTTCTTGGCGAAGGATATCATGTTTGGCAAAGTGGAGGGTAGGAGCAAAAGATGAAGATCCCCATTGAGATGGACTGGCACAGTGGCAGCAGCAATAGGCTCGGGCGTAGCAACGATTGCGAGGTTGGCCCAGGACCGGGCAGTGTTTTGTTCTGTTGTGCATAGTGTTGCTAGGAGTCAGTACTGACTCGATGGCACCTAACAAGAAAGATATGTATATCAAATATAAAGCAGGTACATTAAATATATCCAACCTGAAAGATAACATTATGTCTTTTGGTTGTCATAAGTTTTTTTTAGGTAATAATGATGAGAGACAAGAGACAATATACCTCTGGTAGTTTTTTCATTCAGATTCACACCGTATTTTGCTAAAGCTCTAATCACGTCACTCTGCCCAGCCATGCAAGCTGCATACAACAAATTTCTCCCAACTATGTCTTCTTCCAAGAGTAGCTGCTTGGCCTGTTCATGATGAGGATTCTCAGGATCCTCAAAAATCTTCTGCAGACCTTCTACATTCCCTGTGAGAGCAGGCTGTAAGAGAGGGTTCACAGCGCCTGCTTCCTCTGGTTCTTCAGCTGTTTCTTCTTCTTGATGTGAAACAGCTATTGATTTTTCTGAACTCTTTGACTCCATGGGTCTTTCTGACTCCATTAATTGCAGAAAGTCCTAAGATAAAAAACAGTAATATAAATCGACTCAAATCAGTATGTGTATACAGGTAGTCCCCAGGTTACAAATTTTTGACCTACAGCCCAGAGTTACAAACCAATCCTGGAAAACCTGTGAGATTAAAAATTTGATGTACATAATGTTCATTACGAATGGGCACTAGTTTGTGATATGCATCTAAACATTATTATTACTGCATTACTATGGTAAAGATGGTTTAGTGTATCTGAAAGTATTTCTTTAATGGTTTTTATGCATAGAAAGGTACACTATGTACTAAGACAAACATTTGATTAACTGATATTAGATACAAACCATACTTAATTGCTCTGATTTATGTGCAAATTTGACTTAAAGAGAGATTTAGGGAAGAACTCATTCATAATATAGAGGCTGCCTACATATATAATTTGACCAGTTAAAGGAGATAAGATGAAAAGAATTAATTGGTTGAAATTATTTATAAAATAAAATATTTCATCCAACTAATAATGTTTATTGTGTACCTACTATGTGTGATACATAATAAAGTGCTAAATGTGTAATACAAATTTCAAATTCAAATTTAAGAACAGAAAAAGAAAGAGATCTACATGGATTTGATAAATTCAGGAAATACTAAAGGAGGATGTTAAAAAGATACATCTGCCTGATCAGGGATCTATCTATGTTTAGGAGAAGTGAGAAATACAGTTGGAGTATTGGAATCACACTTTAGTGAAAAATTCAGCTGAGACATTTAGATAGAATCCATTTACTCAATATTACTTACTGAAAACATATTAATAGTTTTGTGTAGGTGCTATGTAAGTTACAAAGAAGACTCACATTTAATTAGGAATGATTCTAGTGCAGTAGTAATGATTCAGTAGTATGGTCCTTTCCATGTCTATGGCGTCACTGTGCACAATAGCAAAACCCCCGTAGGGTGCAAGGGGAACCAACGCCCACAAACAGGAGCAGAAACTGTGGTGTACTCACACAAAATGTGTCTCAGTTAAAACCAGTAAATTACAATGATACATAATGTAGTAGGCAGTTTCTGACATGGCTTTTGATGATCTCTGCTACCTGGTATTTATATCCTTGGGTGATCTCTCTCCTGGAGTGGGGGCTGGGCATGGTGACTTGCTTATAACAAAGACAATAGGGCAACAGAGAAGAGATATCATTTCTATGAATCAGTTACAATAGACTGTGACATTTCTCTTGCTGGTATTCTCTCCTGGCTCTTCTTGCATGCTCTAACCAAAATCACCACCTTATCAAGCAAAGATCTGAGGGCAACCTCTGGCCATGGACCAGCAAAGATCTGTGTATGTGAGGACTGAGCAAAAATCTCCATCTAAAAGCCCATAAGGAAGTGGATATTGACAACAGCCACTGAGTGAGCCTGGAAGTAGATCTGCTCCAGATGATCCTTAAGGTGACTGTGGCCCAGGAACACCCTAGTTGTCGCCTCATGAGAGACTATGATATAGAGCATCCCTTAAGTTGTGCCTGAATTTCTGATCCACAGAAACCATATGACAATGTGATCTTTTTAAAGCTTTTTATTGTGAATTGAGTACAGATTTACAGAGCAGACCATTAGTTTTACGTTCAACAAATCATATACTTTGCTTCATGCCAATGATTGCAACCTCCTCTTGTTGTTGTTGTTGTTAAGTGCCGTCGAGTCAATTCCAACCCATAGCAACCTTGTATAGGATTCCCAAGGAGCAGCTGGTGAGCTTGAACCTCTGACGTTTTAGTTCAAACGACTTTGCAGTCCGACGCATTAGCCCACAGCACCACAATATTTAACAGTATTTGGTTCAAGCTCGCCATCTGCTCCTTGGAAACCCTATACAGGGTCACTATGGGTCAGAACCAACTCGATGGTACTTAACAACAACCTCTATTTAAATGTGGCTTTTTTTTTTTTAAACCACAAAGTTTGGGAGTAATTTTCTGCATAGCAATAGATAATTAAGACATACAATAATATAGATGAATCTTCTTGTTGTTATGTGCCATTGAGTCTGTTCCAAACCATAACGACCCTGTATAGGGTTTCCGAGGAGTGGCTGGTGAGCTTAATCGCCAACCTTGCTGATCAAACTGACTTTGCAGTCCAGTGCATTAACCCATGGTGCCGCACCAGGACTCCTTATTAAGTGAGAAAAAAAAACATAAATCCAAAAGATTATATATCAAGATATACTTTTTAAAAATCTAAAAGAGATTAAAATTACTTTTAAGGAATACATGTAGATAAGCAATACTATAAAAAAAAAAAAAAGATGAAGAAGAAAAGTAAGATTAAGCACAAGATTCAGAATAATGTCCATAAGGAAGTGGGGAAAGAAGAGAACTGGAAAGGCAGGAAATTGGATAAAGGAGAGTGTATGTTTAATAAAGACTATGGCATTTAAGCTGGATCATAAAGAATGGACACAATTCGATCATTCAGAAGTCAGAAAGTAGGGAAACCTAGATGGAATAGCTTAATTTTGTAATGGTTAATTTTATATGTCAAGGTGGCTAGGCCAGTTATTTACTAGTATAAAACACAATACTAGTATGGATATTGCTGTTGAAGCTACTTTGCATATGTGGTTAACATCTATAACCATTGACATGAATTAAAGAAATTACCCTCAACAATGTGGATAGGACTCACCTAATAAATTAGAAGGCTTTAAAAACAAAAGTTGAGTTTCCCATCTACCATCCCACCCCACAAATTTCATATTTGACAGCCCACAAAATCACATGAAACAATTTCTTAAAAATAAAGTATGTGCTATGCATCCAGTTGGTTCTCTTTCTCTTGAAAACCCTAACTAATACAACAAGTAAAACCACCAAAGCAAAACTTACAAGCTCTGTTTGGGAGTGAGCTAATTGGTCAATTTGGTAAAGTATAGGCCATTCAGGATAAGTAGGAATATTGGAGGTCAGAGTTTTCTGACTGTCTCAAGAAAAAACAATCTAAAGAGTGCTAGAAGAAAAGTATCATTTAATTCCAAGGTGAAGAAAAGAAAAGAAATGGGATAATAAGGTAATAAGGATAATTACAGTATACATTTGAAGACCAATAGAGTGTTAGAATCGTTCCTATCTGATATGTTGTTGTTGGGTGCTGTCGAGTTGGTTCCAACTCATAAGCTACTCTGTGAACAATAAAACAAAACACTATCCGGTCCTGTGCCATCCTCACAATTATTGCTACACTTAAGTCCATTGCTACCTCCACTGTGTCAATACTTCTTGCTAGGGGTCTTTCTCTTTTCACTGACCTTCCCCTTAACCAAGCATGATGTCTTCTCCAAAGACTGGTCACTACAGATAACATGTCCAACGTATGAGAGATAGTCTCACCATTCTGGCTTTTAAGGTGCATTCAGGCTGTACTTCTTTCAACACAGATTTGTTTGTTCTTCTGACAGTCCATGGTACTTTTAATATTCTTCTCCCATATTATAATTCAAATGCATACATTCTTCTGGAATCTTCCTTATTCATTATCCAACATTCAAATGCAGTGGAGGTGATTGCTTGGGTAATGCACACCTTAGTCCTCCAACTGGTATCTTTGCTCTTGAACACTTTAAAGAGGTCTTGTTCAGTAGATTTGCCTAATGCAATATGTCATTTAATTACTTGACTGCTGTTTCCAAAAGTCTTGATTGCAGATCCAAGCAAAATGAAGTCTTCGACAGCTTCAATCTTTTATCCATTTATCACAATGTTATTTATTGATCCAGTTCTGAGGATTTTTGTTTTCTTTATGTTGAGGTAGTAGTTTTTTATCTCAATCAGCAAATATTCTAAGACCTCTTGGCTTCCAGGAAGCAAGGTTGAATCATCTGCATGTCATAAGGTGTTAATGAGTTTTCCTCAAATCCTGATGCCACATTCTTCTTCATACAACCCAGCTTCTCAGATTATTTAATCAACAGACAGATTGAACAAGTATGGTGAAAGGATACAACCCTGGCACACACCTTTTCTGATTTTAAACCATTCAGTATCCCCTTGTTCTTTTCTTTCTCTTGGTCTGTGTAGAGGCTCTTCCTAAGCACAATTAAGTATTTCTGGAAAACCCATTCTTTACAATCTTATCCATAATTTGTCATGATCTACACAGTTAAAAGCCTTTGCATAAGAGGCAGTAGCATGGAGAGACAGAGCAGTTGTGGGCTCTAGGCTCACGAACTGAGAAAGGCTGTGTGCCTGTGGGCAGGATGCTGACTGACAGAATGTGCCCTCTGGACGTTTAAATGAATATATATTTTTTGTTTTGTTGTTGTTGTGGTCAGGTGCCATCAAGTCGGAACCGACTCATAGTGACCCCATGCACAGCAGAACGAAACAATGTCCGATCCTGGGCCAACCTC
>NW_006408618.1:3181884-3233901 GCF_000296735.1 Chrysochloris asiatica
TATCAGTTTGACAAAACATTTCTATTTGTAGTCTGTCAATTCCTGAATCCTTGTTCTTTGCCAATGCCTTCAGTGCAACTTGGACTTCTTCCTTCAGTACCATTGCTTCTCAATCATATGCTGCCTCTTACAATGAGACAGGCAGGCCAGTGAAGACAGGAATGGGCCTCACCCCCCAGAGTACATATCTCATTCCAAGGGCAGGGTCCACATTCCGGGAACTGAGTAACAGACCTCCTCAGCCCTACTGTTTATCACAGCTAACCTCCTCCTGGTGCAGACTCACCTCCAGGAGATAACAAAGCCCCCAAGGTTAGTGCTTACTTGCTTCTGCTTCTATAAACTGCCTACTTGCCTACCCACTGGCTCCCTCCCCACTGTATGTTTGAAGTAGCAAATACCAACCTAACACACCTCCCTTCCCCGACTCTTTAATGCCCCAAGGGCCCAAATACTATATGGGCAGGGTTCCCCTATGAACAGGGCTCAGTCTCTGGATAAGAATCCGCTGAGCCATGTGTCGGCACAATGAAGTCCTTCCTTTGTTATAACCTGCGTGGCGTTGGCAACTTCTTCAGAGCAACTCCAGTAACAACGTTGAATGTTGATCTATTCTTTTTAGTACAGTATATTTTTGGATTGTGTATTCCTTCCATCTTCTTTTGAGGCTTTCTGCATCATTCAATACTTTTCAATATTCAATACTGCAAGCAAGGTTTGGTGGTTTTCTTCAGTTTTTCAGCTTAAGAAATGCTAAGCATGTTCTTGCCTTTTGGTTTTCCAACTCCAGGTCTTTGCACATTTCATTATAATACTTGACTTTATCTTCTCAAGCTGCCCTCTGAAATTTTCTGTTCAGTTGTTTTACTTCCTCATTTCTCCCAGAAACTTTAACTTCTCTATACTCAATAACAGAGACATGGTATGGCACTGTGGGATAAAGCACTGGACCGTAAGGTCTGTTTGAACCACAAGGTTGGCGATTCAAAATCACCAGCCACTCCTTGCAAACAAGGTAACTATGAGTCAGAATTGACTCAAAGGCACTTAACAACAACAACAATACTCAAGAACAAGTTTCAAAGAGTCTCTCCTGACATCCATTTTGGTCATTTAAAAAACCTTTTGCTTTCTTCATGTATGATGTTCTTGATGTCATCCCACAACTCTTCTGGTCTTTGGTTATTAGCGTTCTAATGCATCAAATCTGTTCTTGATATGGTCTCTAGATTCAGGTGGGATATATTAAAGGTCATATTTTGGCTCTCATGGACTTGTTTTTTCAGTTTCAACCTGAACTTGCATATGAGCAATTCATGGTCTGTTCCACAGTCTGCCTCCGACCTTGTTTTTGTTGATGATACTGAACTTTACCACCATCTCTTCCCACAGATATAATCTATTTGATTCCTCTGTATTCCATCTGGTGAGGTCCATGGGCATAGTAGCCTTTTATGTTATTTTAAAAAGGTGTTTACAATGAATAAGTCATTGATCTTGCAAAATTCTATCATGCAGTCTCCAGAACCATTTATACCTCCAAGTCCATATTTTCCAACTACTGACTAATCCTCTTTGTTTCTAACCTTTGCATTCAATCACCAGTAACTATCAATACAGCTTGATTGCTTATTTGATCAATTTCAGACTGAAGAAGTTGGTTGTTGTTGTTGTTGTCAGGTGCCATCGAGTCGGAACCAACTCATAGCGACCCCATGCACAGCAGAACGAAACAATGTCCGATCCTGGGCCAACCTCACTACCGCTGCCACACTTGAGTCCATCAATGATGCCACCTGGCTGATCCATCTTGTTGGGGGTCTTCCTCTTTTTCTCTGACCCTCCACCTTACCCAGCATAACATCCTTCTCCAACAATTGTTTCCTCCAGACAATATGTCCAAAGTAGGAGAGACGAAGCTTAGCCATCCTGGCCTCCAAGGAGCACTCTGGCTGCACTTCTTCCAAAACAGATCTATTGGTTCTTTTGGCAGTCCATGGCACTTTCAGTATTCTCCTCCAACACCACAACTCAAAGGCATCAATTCTTTTACGATCTTCCTTGGTAGCATTCTTCAATTCCATCATCACTGCTTTTAGTAACTGGTGTACAAATTTGAATAACAGTGCTATTAACTGTTCTTCCTTGTAGGCATATATTATCCTACAACAGACAGCATTGTACTTCAAGACAGATCATGAAATGTTCTTTTTAATCATGAATGTGATGTCATTCCTCCTCAATCTGTCTTCCCTGGCATAGTAAACCCTATGATTAATTGAAAATGGCCAAGAAGAGTCCATTTCAGTGCACGAATTCCTAGGCTACAAACTTTACGCATTCCACTTAATTTTTGACAATTTCCATTTTTTCTAGGTTTAAACTTCATATAATCCACGTTCCAATCATTAGTGGATGTTTGCAGCTGTTTTCTCTCATTTTGAGTTGTGCCTCATCACTAAATGAAGGTCCTGAAAGCTTTACTCCATTTCATGTCATTAAAGTCAACTGCTTTCAGGATACACCTCTTCCCCTATCTTTAAGTCCCTTCCAACCAGAGGGTCTCATCTTATGGCATTATATCTGATAATGTTCTGCTATTATTCATAATGTTTTCATCTATTGGTACGATATCTGACAGTGTTCTGCTGCTATTGAAAGGGTTTTCAGTGTCTAAACATTCAGAAGTAGCTCACCTCTCCTTCTTCCATGTCCATTTTAGTCTAGAAGCTCAGCTGAAACCTGTCCACCCTCGATGACCTTGCTGGGATTTAAAATACTAGTGCCATAGCTTCCAGAATCACAACAACACACAAGCCACAACAGGACGACAAACTGACAGATGAGTAGTGGGAATAACACTAGGACCTAGCTTTTATGACAGTTCTGAGAAATAAAACAAATTAAATAGTGCATGTGTCAGGCACATGGTGAGCACTCAACAAGTGAAAAGTATCCTTATCATCATCATCATCACTTTCATCAACCCCCCAGTATAATCACCCATGAATCATAAAGAAAGAGTAATGGTATTATTTTTGTTTTTCAAAGTAGACAGTGAGGGCAGGGCAACATTTTGTCCTGTTATATAACATGACTCAGGGCCAACTCAACGAGCAATTAACAACAACAATCTTTCTGTTCAGTGCTTGAGGAAAAGATTTTCTACTCTACAGCCACCAGACACTTGATTACAGAAAGATTATTCTGTATCTAGAGATCAGTCTGATTCCAGATTAATTCATAGGTTAAAGACAAAATTATATCATATCTGGAAATATGATTCAGGCCAAAATACTCAAAGCTATACTAGGAAGCTACTGAATGAGACTAGATTTCCATATCAACCCAGACCTAAAATGATGAACTCTTTGATCTTATAGCTACCTTACATTCAAAAATGAAACTCCTAAGAACTTTTGTTTATGTGAGTTATATCTATTGATATTTAGCTTATTAAAATTTAAAACTGAGAAATCTTTATGTTGTTGTTGTTGTTGTTAAGTCCGTCGAGTTGGTTCCGACTCATACAGACCCTGTATAAGGTCTTCAAGGAGCAGCTGGTGAACTTGAACCGCTGACCTTGCAGTTCAAACCAACTTTGCAGTCCAGCACATCTTAAAACAATATATTCAATATTAAAAACATAGCTTATGAAAAATAACTATGTTTTCATCTTTTCCAAACAACATAAAAAAAGCAGAGTGGCAATGTTTTGCATTTTTTCAAACATCTTCCTGTATGATTTAATAGAAGGCAGCTGGATTCTCATTTCTGCTTCTGCATTCCATATGGGATGAGTAGTGATGTTGTAATATCACACATCATGTGGCCTCTAAGCAACTTAACTATACACATGAGAGAATTTGAGTGCAAAGGTAAATTACATTTTGGGATTAATATAGTTTTGACTGCTAATCTCCCTGAAAGGATCTTGGTTATGCCCAGACTGAGAACCAGTAAACTAGGGAAAATCCTCAGTCACTCCACTCTTTAGTTGAACACTCAAGATTGTTCTCGTCCAGATCTTAAAAGCTCATGAGTGGCCATCTAAGGTCAGCTATTGGTCTGTCCGTGTGCAGAAGAATCAAGAGTGATGAAAACTGAAGATGCTTGCAATCAACGAGTCCAGTGGACCAGTGGACCAGGTGAACATCAGTCACCATGACTCTGAGACCAGAAGAATTAGATGGTGCCTGGCTACCACCACAAACTGCTCTGGAATGGAACATGTTAGAAGATCCTGAATAGAGTGGGAGAAAATGTGGAACAAAACTCAAATTTATGAAAAAAAAAAAATACTGGGTTTACTGGTCAGAAAGAGACAAGAGAAATCAGAGACTATGCCTTTTGACCACCCTTCAGGTCTGGAAGAGAACTCATCCTTGTGGCCCAATTTTCAGCCAATCAGTAGAGAGATATATAAGGGAGCCAGGGGCAACTACACCATTAAGGTATGTTCACTATAGAATGGTCAATCATTTAAGATCAAAAGGGCAACATTTACCTAAGAACAAAGTTGAGAAGGGATGGGAAGGAAGGTGGAGTGGAAATAGGAACACAGGTAGGAAGTGGTGTAACTTGTTGCATGGAGGGAATTGCATTAATTCTCTTAAACCTTTAAAATAAAAAGTTAAAAAAAAAAAATGTCCCAGTCTAAATCTAGACTGGATTAAAATGATAAAAGGTTAAGTGAAGTCTCCCATGTCATTTATCCAGAGGCCCAATGTTTAAATGAGCATATCTGATTAGAATAAAAATAAACTCTCTTGTTAAGTGTTTGGTGGTCTATCGCTGATTTTGTTTTCATCATCTTCTGTTTTCTGAAGATAAGGCAAATCATTCTTTTATCATTTTTTTTTTATTATAAGAGAAACTTTAGAATATCTCAAGCATTTTTACTACGACTAGCAGTTCCGCAGGAGAAAGATGAGGCGTTCTACTCCCGTAAAGATTAACAGCCTCGGAAACCCTGTGCAGGGTCGCTATGAGTCGGAACCGACTCCATGGCACATAAGAACAACAACAACAATAAATACTAACAGGATGATCATAAAATACAGTTTGTTCCCCTTTTCTCCTTAATTGATTTTCTGTATATTGAAAAACTTAACTAAAAAGACCAGAGCATGAAGAAAATATTCCTCACATTTCTGAAAATATAAAAATCACAACAGAACAATAAAGTAAAGAACGAGATACAATAAATAACCAATTATTAGGCTATAGTTTAAACTTATTTTACAGAATAGAACCTCTGCTCAGGGCCTGTGGTTCACTAAGCTCCCATCCATTAGATAAAACAAAAACAAAAATAAAACCCACCGTCTTCCAGTTAATTCTAACTCATAGCAAACCCAGTATTGAGTTTCCGAGACTGTAAATCTTTACCGAAGCAGAAAGCTTCATCTTTCTTCTTTGTAGCAGCTAGTGGGTTTGAACCTCCCACCTTGCAATGGACAGTCCAGTGCTTATTCTACAGTGTCACCAGAGTTAAGATTAAATAAGGATACACTATTATCTAATCAATTGTAAGATGTGGCCTTGCACTTTGAAATCTATAAAATACTAGCACTTCATACATGCACTCTAAGAAACACCCTGTGAGGTAGTATTTCCATCCTTATTTTAACAGGTAGAAGTCCTGGTGTGGTACTGTGGGATAATGCACTGGACTTCAAGATAGGTTAGAATTACAAGGCCGTTTGTTCAAATTCACCAGTCCCTCCTTGGAAACCATATATAGGCTCACTTATGAGTTGGAACTGACTTGGCGGCACATAATAACAACAACATTTTAACAGGTGAGGTGCAGATAGGTCAAGCAAATTGCTCAAAATCATGGTGAATAGCACAATGAGTGACAAGACACTATCAGTACTACAAAAACAATCAGGAGTGAAACTGTTGGCATTTTGGCATGAACCTCCAGATAGTGGCACCAAACTGTACTAGTAGTAGTCTTTACCACCAAGCACTTACAGTAAAAAAAAAAAAAAAATGCTATTTTCAGTTAAGAATGTTCTTGATGGCACTGTATACATGGTTCATTTAATTAAATCTCAATCCTTGAGAACATATCTTTTTAGGACACTGTGTGAACACACAAGAAATACATATAAACCACTTCTCCTGCATATCGAAGTACAATAGTTGTCTGAAGGGTATTATGAGATTGTTGTGATATTAACTAGCTACTCTACTCATGGAACACCATTTTACTTGATAGCAAAATTGACAAACTGGCTATTCAGTCTTGGGTGTCTGGAAGACATCTTCTTGAAAATTAATCAAGCGAGCCTGCCATTTCAAGAAAAACAACCAACAGTATTTCTTGCCAATTACAATATTCAAGCTCTCAAGCAAAAGATAGACTTTAATAGAACATATTGGCCATGCATTGGCCATTGTGAGTTTGACTGCTTCCCTATAATTTCTGAGATTAGGGATAATATTAATTAATGTGGTCTTTGACAGTATATTGTCAAAACATGTTGACATGTGGGAGGTCTGAATAACTTAATGAACCCCTATTTTCCAACTACTAATGCTCAATGTTACAAAATCAGAAATGAGTAAAAGAGCCATTCCAAACATGGTAAATCAATAGCTTTTAACGTAATAGTATGAAAAATTCCTTGAAATAAGCATGGGTTCAGATTCTGCATTGCAACTAGTCTTCAACAACTACCACGTGTCACACTTTGGTGTAAAAATATATACAATTATCTGAAACAGATATTAAAGATTCCTCCCTTTACCAACTATATATCTGGGTGAGGTTGGACTTTTTTCATATATCTCAACCAAAACAACATATTGCAGTAGACTGAAAGAATGCAGAAACAGACCTGATAATTTGACTTTCTCTTATTAAGTCAGAAATTAAAGAGATTTGAAGAAATGGAAAACAGTGCCACTTTCTCACTAATTGTTTTTAGTTTTAGAAAATGTCCTTTTTCTTGAGATTTATGTTATCTATGTTAACATGAAATGGGTTTTTATCATGCCTAGATAAATAACTGGGAATGCAGTGGCTCCATAGGATAAACACTGGACTCTGTGGTTCGAGCCTACTAGCCAGTCCACAGAAGGATTTCTGCTCCTTGAGAAAGGTTAAAAACCTTGAGAACCCTATACAGCATTGAAACTGACTAGACAGCACTTAACAAAAACAAGTGAATAATTTTTTTTTCTAATTTCTCTGTTTTAATTTCTAATACCTATTGTATTGGACTATGAACCACAAGGTCAGCAGGCTGATCAGCAGACTGAGCCCACCAGCAGCTCTTGGAGTGAAGGACGAGGCTTTCTGCTCCATCGTTCGAGTCTACTAGCCACTCCACAGGAGAAATCTAAGGATTTCTGCTCCTGTAAAGGACTTCTGGTAGGGTAGTGGCTGAGGGTAGTGGCTGTGAACCTTAAGGCCAGCAGTTCGAAACTACCAGCGGCTCCGCGGGAGACAGATGAGGCGTTCTGCTGCCGTAAAGATTTACAGCCTCGTAAACCCTGTACAGGGTTGCTATGGGTCGGAACCAACTCGACGGCACTTAACAACAACAACAACAAAGATATTAAAAACCTCGAAAACCCTATAAAGGGTTGCTATTAGTCGGAATCAACTGGACGGCACTCAACAACAACAATTGTATTTCTATGTGCTGTGGGTGGTACAAAGGAGCTCTGGAGGTGCTGTAGGATAAGCATTGGGCCACTAACCACAAGGTAAGTGGTCTGAAACCCACCAGCCGCTCCGTGGGAGAAAGATGAGGTTGCTCCCGTAAAAATGTAGTCTCCGAAACCCTGTGTAAGGTTGCTATGAGCCTGAATTGACTGATGGCCGTGGATGAGGAATGCAAATGCTTTGTGCTCCTAAAACCCTAAAGGTTGGCAGTATGATACCACCCAGGCAGGCTGCAGAAGGAATGTTTACTGATCTGTTTCCATACAGGTCACAGCTATGAAGTCATTTTACTGTCACAAATAGGGTCTCTATATCAGTGTAGAGTCTAGCCTTTTTAAATTTATTTGTACATTTAATATTTACTGTTGTTGTTGTTGTTAAGTGCCGTCGAGTCGGTTCCGACCCATAGCGACCCTGTACAGGGTTTCCGAGGGTGTAAATCTTTACGGGAGTAGAAAGCCTCATCTTTCTCCTGCGGAGCGGCTGGTAGTTTCGAACCGCTGACTTACTGTAGGTGGCCCTAATAACAATGCTTAAGTGCCTGGTTGCTAACCGAATGATCAGACGTTCTAACCCACCAACCACTGTGAAGGAGAAAAGACCTTGGGATCAGCTCTCATAAAGATCACAGTCTAGGAAACCCTGTGGATGGCAGTTCTACTCTGTCTTTTGGGGTCTCTTATGAGGCACAATTAACTCAACGGTACACATTAACAATACCTATTATATTGGTAGATATAACACATATTAAGGAAAGTTCTTTGGAATTTCTAAGCTTGTAATGGGGTCCTGAAAGCAAAAACATTTTTAGGGTCTCTGAACTAAGACATACATAAAACCTAGAAGTCTGGAGAGTGTTATTTATTTGGTAAGAGGTTTGTTATTGTTGTGTGTCACCGTGTCAATTCCATCTCAAAGCAACCCTATAGGACAGAAGAGAACTGCTTCGTAGGATTTCCTAGGCTGTACAACAATCAAAAATGAGGAAGAACCCTGACGAGATGGACTGGCGCAGCGACAGCGCAATGGGTTCAAGCTTAGCAACGATTGTGAGGATGGCACAGGGCTTGGCAGTGTTTCATTCTGTTGTGCATAAGGTTGCTATGAGTCAGATCAACTCAACAGCACCAACCAACAACAATCCTTGTGGGAGTGTCTTGGTATGGCACTGTAGGATAAGCACTGCACTGCTAACCACAAAGCTAGTGGTTCAAACCCACCAGCTGCTCCTCAGAAACCCTATACAGACTTTAATAATACAACAGCAACCTCGCTTTATGGGAGCAAGTGACTCAACAGCACTTAGCAACAACAACAATCCTTATTTCACCTTCAGCACCGCTGGGTGGGTTCGAACCACCAACCTTGTAACTACAGCTAACCTCTTAACCATTGCACCACCAGGGCTCCTTCAAGAAAGCTCTGAAGGGAGGGCTGAATGGGAGTCACCAGCAGAACTCACAGCAGGAGTTCAGTGCAGCTAAGTAACCTGTAAAGCAGAAGGGACAGGAGTGCTACTAAGTCCTGAGCAAAGCAAAACCAAAAGAGATGTGTGAACAAATTATAAGAGTCATAGGTTTATCACAGCCAAGACTGCTACCAGGGCAGGAGCACCCGTGTGAAAGGAACATTACTCCAGAACCCAGAGAAGACAAATGAAACCTAAACGCATCTCCTTAACTGACTGCATCAGTCCCCTACCCAGGACACCATCTCAAGGAGAGAGACAGGGAAGGTGTTATCTAAAGACCTAAACATTTGGACACTGGGCATTTAGATAATTTTTTTTCGTAATAATAAGTGAGTGCTTATGAAAGAAACAAAATCAGTCAATAGAAATAAATCATATCTGGAGTCCTCACGTAGCACGGTGGATTAATACGTCGGACTGCAAAGCCATTTGAACTGCAAGGTTGGCAGTTCAAGCTCACCAGCTACTCCTTGGAAACCCTACACAAGGTAGTTATGGGTCAGAGCCCACTTGACAGCACTTAACAACAACAACAACAAGGTCCCCTAAAGGCAATCTGGGCTCTCAATTTTAAAACAAAGGGAAGAGGATGGGGGCGTGGTAGCACCCCACTGAAAGACCCATGAGGATGAGATAGGCCCCACGGAGGGAATACAGATCTCTTCAAAGTACCAGGACTTGGCCTTAGGCTAGAATCCCTGGAGAACCTTCTAGGATCCATCCCGCAGGAGAGGGATGGGGCACACTGAGCTCTGGGCTGAGGCAGAAATGTTATACAAAGGTTATTTGCCTAACCTCCCTGCCCCCTCGTCTGCCAGTGGATGTTCCAGAGGCCTGTCAAGGAATGTATGCCCACCCCCTAAGCCAAGCACACTTAGGCCCAGCTACTCACCAGACGCTGTGCTCCAAGGCCTCTGGCTTCTGCGTTTCCAAGGCGACGGCTCACTCCTGCGCAGCAGCACAGCTCTGAACGCCTCAAAGTTGCAAACGTGCCGCAAGGAAAGGGGAAATGGAGAGGAATTCATCCAAATATTTTTAATCACTGTGTTTGGATAGTGTAGAGCAGTTACTTTATTTTTCTAAACTTTCTGTAACATGGCTTGTAAAAAATATCTATTTTACAATTTAGAAAATAATGTGTACGCATCGCTTCTCCATGCCTTTAAACAGAAGATTTTTCCTGGAAACATGAGAATGCGTTCTGAAAACTACAAAAGACTCTACATAACGGATGGCTTGCATAATTTTCTAGTCGATGAACATCTTTTTCCTGTGGTTTACAGTCATTGTGTGACTATAAGATCAGCACAGACCTTCAAACTACAAGGTCGGAAGTTCAAACCCACCAGCTGCTCTTCTGAAACCCTATACAGACAGGGTCGCTGTGAGTCGGAACTGACTCAACAGCTCTTAACAACAACATAGTTATTGTCACACAAAGTAACATTTGGTGAGACCACACAAAATCAGGAGATAAAGGAACTTCTAAAGTTCCTTTGATTTCAGGAATTTAAGATACAAAGCACACAACTTCTTAAAAAGATCAGTGGCTGAGAGTGGGACATTAAAATAAACCATCAGAAAAGCGTCAAGTTTATTCCATATGTTGGACTACTGACCTCAAAAGGGCCGTTTTGTAGGAGATAGATGAGTTTTTCTGCTCCCGTAAAGATTAACAGCCTCAGAAACCCTGTACAGGGTCGCTATGAGTCGGAACCAACTACACGGCACACAACCACCACCACCAAAGATTTTCAGCCTCTAAAATCCTATACAAGTTGCTATCCTTGCATCAACAACAACACAAGGAAATCTTTGAAATGTTACTATTTTAAAGGAGCTCTGGTAGCATAGTGGTTACTAATTGGGCTGCGAACCACAAGGTCAGCAGTTCAAAACTACCAGCTGCTCCGTGGGAGAAAGATGAGGCTTTCTGCTCCTGTAAAGATTTACAGCCTCGGAAACCCTGTTCAGTGTCGCTATGGGTCGGAACCGACTTAACAACAACAACAACAACTGATCATTTGAGCTAAAAGACTATTTTTAACTTTTTATTATGATTTGGGTGAAAGTTAGAAGAGCAAATTGGTTTTTCATCTCACAATTCATAGACATGTTAATTCATGATACTTATTGTAATCCTCACCACGTATGGACACTCTTCCCACTTCCTCCTTGTGTTTTGTTTCTATTCCTCCTTCTTTCCTATCCCTTTCTGCCTTCTGAGCTTTATCCGTGGGCAAACACTGCACTTCTGACCTGCTGGTGGTTCTAAGAAGTGCTACCTCCCTGGTGTTACTGTTTACTTTATAGGCTGCTCTATTGTATCGCTGAAGGGACTGTGATGGCATAGTGAGTTAAGCATGGGACTGCTAACTACAAGATTCATAATACAAACCCACAAGCCACTTTTCCACAGAAAGATGGGGCTATCTGCTCTCTGGTCCCATAAAGTCTCAGAAACCCAAGGGAGCAATTTAATTCTGCCGTATGGTATGGCGTTGTAGGTTAATGTGCTAGACTGCAAAGTCAGTTTGAACCAGAAGGTTAGTGGTTCAAGCTTACCAGTCACTCCTAGGAAACCCTATACAGGGTTGCTATGTGTCAGAACTGACTGGACAGCACTTAACAACGACAACTAGAATCACTGAGTCAGAATAGACTTAATAGATGGTGAGATCTTTTTTAGCCCTGTTTGGCTCCATATGATAAGCACCAGACTGAGAACCAAAAGGTCCATAGTTTGAGACAGCCAGTTGCTCCACAGGATATAGATGAGATTTTCTGCTCCTGTGATGATTTAAAGCCTCAGATGCCTTATCTACACAGGGTCACTGTAAGTCGGAACTGACTCAACAGCACTTAACAATTGTTTTACTGAAAGTTGAGCCATGGCAATGAGTTTGGTTTCAACCTTGAAGGGTATCTAAGGGTCATGTTGTTACTTGTTAAGTGCCTTTGAGTCAGTTCCAACTGAGAGTAACCCTGTATAGGGTTTCCAATGAGCAGCTGGTGGGTTTGAACTACTGACCTGGTGGTCAGTCCCGTGCTTATCCTATAGTGCCAGTCTTGGGGATTCTATCAGTCACTTTCAGACCAATGAGCCTGGTCTTTTTTTTATGATTCTGAGTTGTGTTCTACATTTTTCTTCCACCCTATCCAAGACCTATTGTGATCCTTTTCAGAGCAGTGGTAGCCAAGAGCCTAGTTTTGTTGTTGCTGCTGTTTTTATTGTGAATTGAGTGAAAGCTTTACATTCAACAAATCCTACACTTTGTTTCATTTCAATGATTGCAATCCCCTCCATGCAACAATTGTTGCACTTCCTCCTTGTGGTTACCCAGCTACAAGTATCCTCTGTCAACATGTTATATGCTTATAGAATATTTATATATATAGTCCACTCATTCTCCCATACCCATTCAACCCATGGCTCTGTCCATGTAGCTACACACAGAAAACTGTTGTTCGAAAGTTGTATATATTACTATTTACCTCTATCGCCTTAAGCCCTTGGATACCTTCCTGTGTCTTCACCTGTCTTCATCATTCTTCTGCCAACCTTCTTCTTGTACATTACCCTCCAGTCACCCAAGTTAACATGTGTCTACCCTTTAACCAGTGAATTACTCTCCCCTTCCTCTCACCTCTGGTAACCATCAAGAAATGTTTCTCTTAATTTGAAAACCTTTTCTTGACTTTTTATAATAATGGTCTCATTCAATATTTATCCTTTTGTGATTTACTTATTTCACTCAACATAACATCCTCCTGGTTCATCCATGTTATGAGGTATTTCACAGATTCATCATCATTTTTCAACCTCACATAGTATTCCATTGTGTGTATGTGCCTACATTTTTTCCCTCTCTTGCATTGATGGGCATTTAAAGCTATTTCTATCCTTTTGCTATTGTGACTAGTGCTGCGATGAACATCAATCAGTGCTAATTCTTACTTTTTGTGGATATATACCAAGTAGAGGGATTGCTAGGTCATACAGTACTTCCCACCTCCCAAACTTTCTGAGGAAGCCCCACACCATTTTCCATAGTGGTTGGACCATTTTAGGGTCCCAACAGCAATGTAAGGGGGGAGGTTCCAGTCTCTCCATACCCTTGCCAACATTTGCTTCTTTTCTGCTTTTTTGAACTTTGCTATTAATGCTGGTGTGAGAATGATATTTCATTGTTGTTTTGGTGGTACAGTGGGTCGGTTTGAGCCACAAGGTCAGCGATTCAAACATACCAGGTGCTCCTTTGAAACCATTTACAAGGTTGCCAGGAGTTGGAACTAACACAACAGCATTAGCAAGAACAACAACAATGCAACAGCCTGGTTTATAGCCTAGTTTTAAAAGGGATATTTGGGTGATGACCCAAGCAAAATATTACCATCATAATCTGAACTTCTGGAATACTAGAATATATTCCAGTTTTTTAAATGTAATTATTATTTAAATTGTATTTTTAAAGTAAATTGTGGTAGTCAAAATTTTTTAATTTGACAGTTAGGAATAGTAATTTACATGCTCTAAGAAGCCCAAGGAGCTCTGGTAGCATAGTGGTTATGAATCAGGTTGCTATCCCTCAAAGTCAGCAGTTCAAAACTACCAGCTATTCTGTGGGAGAAAGATGAGGCTTTCTGCTCCTGTAAAGATGTGCAGCCTAGGAAACCCTGTGCAGGATCACTATGAGTGGAACGGACTCCATGGTACTTAACAACAACAACAAAGAAGCCCGGGTCAAGGCGCTCTGCTAGCAGAATGGTTACAAATCGAGCTGCTAACCTCAAGATCAGCAGTTCAAAACTACCAGCTGTTCCACGGGAGAAAGATGAGGCTTTCTGCTCCTGTAAAGATTTACAGCCTTGAAAACCTTATGCAGGGTGCTATGAGTTGGAACTGACTCAACCGCACACCACCATCACCACCAAGAAGCCCAGGTGGCGGGCTAATGTAGAATAATCATTAGACTGCTAACTATAAGGTCAGCAATTCAAACCCACCAGCTGCTCTGAGAGAGAAAGATGAGGCTTTCTGCTCCTGTACAGATTTACAGACTCAGGAAGCCCATGCAAGGTCACTATGACACACAGAATTGACTCAATGGCAGTGGAAAGGAGCCCTGGTGGCACTGTGGGCTGTTAACCTACCAGCTGCTCCTCAGGAGAAAGATGAGGTTGTCTGCTCCCAAAAAGATTTATAGTCTCAAAACCCCTATATAGTGATGCTAGCTGCTGCTGTAGAGATCTCGTGTAGAGATGGGTCCTATAGAGTGACTGTGAGTCTGGAGAGCAGTGGGTGGGATGACTGCTAGCTTGCTACTGTGGTCAACATATGGCACATTTGCTCTACTAAACTACTTTCTTTTCAGGCTGGGCTTGCTGCACTTGCCCTTTTACCATCAAAATTGAGCAAGTACCAAGAAGCACCCAAAAGGATCAATCTGAGTGTCAAGTACTTGAATATGCCCCCTTGCCCCCATTGTGTCATAGCATCCCTACCTTCTTAAACCAAAAAAACTCACTGCCGCCACGTCAATTTACTCCTAGCAACCTGATAGGACTGAGTCAGGGTAGATTGCCCAATAAGCAAGATAAGCATGGGCTTATTTGTGATTTACTCGTCTTCAGTAAACAATGTCACATGGGTTTCACCACATAAACCCATAATGAAATTGTTCATTACAGTTTAGTAAATTAGCACAAGTAAGCCAATGTTTACTTTGCTTCCTAGGTACTCAGACCCTGTAAACTTGGTAAGAGGCTTTGATTCTGTAGGAAGCTACTACAGGGTTGGGTGGGAGACAGATGCCAACTATATCTGTTGTTGTTGTTGCTGTTGTTGAGTGCTGTCAAGTTGGTTCTGACCCATAGCGACCCTGTATAGAGTTTCCGAGGAACAGCTGGTGAGCTTGAACCACCCTGACCTTGCGGTTCAAAGCGACTTTGCAGTCTGGCACATTAACCCACAGCGCCACACCAGGACTCAAAAAACAAAAAACAAAAACTATATTTAGAGGCAGAGTATTTGATGTGGTAAAAACAATCAGAACTTGCTCACTAAAGATTTGGTAAGTACAAGTAAACCCATGCTCATGTTGCTTACTGAGCAACTCAACACTGCTCAGAATTCAGGCTTCTGTATCCTCTCTAATCTTTTGAGTGCTTTGAAGATATATTCCCTCTCCTCCATGATAAGTTCAACATATTTCCAGGAGGTAATATTGTGACTTAATTTTGTTGGTCTAGCAGCAAGGAGGGAAGGTGAAGTTGAATCTGAAACTCTTGTCATTCTGCAGTGGGGAGGTTTCTATATCATTTTCAAGCAAGGGAAGAGCACTGACCCTTATTAGGGAGGGGTATACCACTTCTCTATGTTCAAAGGGTTTAGGGAACTTTGGAAATTAAAGAATTTAGTGTACATAAACTCAGATGTCCTGATCCCATGTGTCAAGAACTTACTCTTTCCCAACCAGCATCCTGTCCTTACCGTAGCATATACAAATATATACACTAACACATTATAGTTCTACCCCTTTCTTAATCAAAGTTGTAGTAATTTTTAGTGTTAGGCACAGTTGAGTCAGTGCTGACTCATAGTGACCCTATGCACAACAGAAGGAAACACTGCTCGGTCCTGTGCTAGCCTTCCAATTGTTACGTTTGAGCCCTTTGCTGTTGCCACCAAGCATGATGTTCTTCTCCAGGGACTGGTCCCTCCTGATAATGTGCTATAAACACGGTTTGTATATCCTGAAGAGCACACCACATGAGCTTACTGAAATCTTCCTCATTTCTTTTTATAGCTGCATAACTCCTCATTATACGGATATCCCATAGTTTATTCAATCAGTCTCCTACTAAGAGGCTTTTGGGTTATTTCCATTCTTGTGCTATCATAAAGAATCCTGTCGTGAATAACCTTGCTCATGACTTTTTTTTGCTTTGTTTTTTGGTGGGTTTTTTTGTATGTGTTTCCTTGAGATAAGGAATCTGGGTAGCATTGTAGGATAAGCACTGGACTGCTAACCTAGCCTCAAATCAGCAGTTCAAACCTACCAGTCATTACTCAAGAAAAAGATAAGGTTTTCTGCTCCTGTAAAGATTTATAGTCTCAGAAACCCTACACAGGATCGCTGTAAGTGGGAATCCACTCGAATGCAGTGGGTCTGGGATTTGGGGGTGGGAAGTATGTTTCCTGGAGATAGTGGGATTGCTGAGTCAAAGAGTAAATGCAAATATAATTTTGCTGTTGTTGTTGTCACACTGAGTCCATTTTGATTCAGAGTGACCCTATGTACTACAGAACGATACACTGCATGGTACTACATCATTCTCACAATTGTTGCTTTGGTTCAGCCCACTGTTGTTACCACTGTATTAATCACCTCATTGGGGGTCTTCCTCTTTCATGTTGACCCTCCACTTTACTAAGCATGGTGTCCATCTCTAGAACTGATCCCTCCTGATAATATGTCTAAAGTATGAGAGATGAAGTCTGGCCATCTTGGCTTCTAAGGAGCATTCTACTTGTACTTCTTCCAATACAGATATGTTTGTTCTTCTAGCAGTCCATGGCACTTTTTATATTCTCGTCCAACACCATAACTCAAACGCATCACTTCTTCTATGGCCTTCCTCACTCACTGTCCAACTTTCACATGCATATGAGGCTATTGAAAACACCATGGCTTGGGTCAGCTGCACCTTAGTCCTCAAGTCTTTGCTCTTGAACACTTCATAGAGATCTTGTGCAGCAGATTCGTCTAATACAATGTCATTTGATATCTTTTTTTTCAACATTTGAAAATTAATGTAATTCATAATATCAGGCTAAAGAAAAATCATATCATTACTCAATAGATGCAGAAAAAACACTGGACAAAATCCAACACCCATTCATAATTAAAGAATAAAAACAACCTTCAGTAAACTAAGAATACAGAAGAATGTTATAGATTGAATTGTGTCCACCCAAAATATGTGTCAAAATTCTAACTGCTATAAACATGACCTTGTTTGGAAATACAGGTTTTCTTCTTGTTTTATTAATGAAACCATACCACTGTTTTGTGGGACCTAAGCCTAATCACTTCTCAGCAGAACAGGCCCAGAGACATTAGTGGACAGAGGAAAATACACAACACAGACGAATGCACCTACAAGCCCAGGAGGCCGAGGACTACTGGTACCTAGAAGCTGAAATGCAGTCCCGGTCTGGGGCTATAGCATAAGTACTGGACTATTAACCGCAAGTCGATAGTTCAAACCCATTAAGCCACTTCTCAGAAACCCTATACAGCGTTGCTATGAGTCTGAACTAACTCAATGGCACTTAACAACAACAGAAGGTTAAATAAACAAGGAGGATCTTCCACTAGAGCCACACCCTGAATTTGGACTTTCACTTTCCTAAACTGTGACATTTCTGTTTTTTAAAGCTACCCACTTATGCTATTTCTGCTATGGAAACACTGGGTGACTAAGACATGGAACCTCAGCCTGATAAAGACCATCTACAAGAAAATGACAGATCACATCATACTACCACTGAGAAACTAGCTACTTTCCCAATAAAACCAGGAACAAGACAAAGATGTCCTCTGTCACTACTTCTATTCACCAGCACACTGGAAGTCCTACCTACAAAAGGAACTACAAGTTCTACACACAGAGAACAAAGAAATGAAACTGTCTTTGTTTTCAGATGACATGATTACGTATGTAGAAAGTCCCAACATGTTGACAGAAAACTCCTGGAATAAGTAATTATTACAAGGCTGGAGGATACAGAGTTAGTACGCAAAAGTTAATTATTTTTCTATATGCCAGTAATGAACAATTGGAATCTGAAATTAAAAACACACCATTTACATTAACATCCAACACAAAATTCTTAGGTATAGGCAGTCCCCAGATTACAAATGCCCAGCTTATATACAAGGGTGAGTGAAAATTGTCCACACTCCAGTTATATTAAAACTTATGTTGGCAGGACTGTCATATCAGTGCTTTCTGTTCAAAGTCATTGCAATTCAAGTGTGAACATGGACATCTTCAAGTAAAATTTGGACTGATACTCAAAGGAAGATAAGTTTCTTAAAATAAATCATTACTGGTGAAGAGACATGGATTCATCATTATTAGCCTGAGAGTAAATGGCAGAGTATGCAATGGAAAACATCCTCAATTGCTGATCAAGAAAAAGTTCAAAAGTCAACCATCAGCTGGAAAATTGGTGTTTACCATTTTCTGGGGCTCTCAAGGGCCAATATTGGAACACTATCAGGAGAAAGGCTCGTTATAGTGAGATGCTCACTGAGGAGGTGAAGCCTAAGCTTTGGATTAAATGCAGAGGACTGCTATCCAAGGGGGTTTTGATCTTGAATGACAATGCACATTCACAACACCTCTGCCCATACTGTTCACACTGCAAAAACTTCATTTTGAAATGTTAAAGCATCCTCCCTATGGTCCTGATCTTGTTCTACCAGACTTTCACCTGTTTGGTCCCCTGAAAGTAGCCCTTCGAGGATGAAGAAGTGAAGACAGTGTCATTTGATTTCTTGACTGCTGCTCCCATAAGTGTTGATGGTGGATCCAAGTAAAACAAAGTCTTTAACAACATCAATCATTTTTTTTCCATTTATCATGAGCTCTGGTAGCGTAGTGGTTACAAATCGGGCTGTGAACTGCAAGGTCAGCAGTATGAAACTACCAGCTATTCCGCGGGAGAAAGAGATGAGGCTTTCTGCTCCCGTAAAGATTTACAGCCTTGGAAACCTGTACAGGGTCGCTATGGGTCGGAACCAACTCCACACACAGAGCCACCACAGCCATCATGATCTTATTTGGTCCAATGGTGAGAATTCTTAGTTTTATAACATGTCTTAATAATATCTAGTAGGCTTAACCTTCCCCTTTGCTGCCTCTACTTTTAAAATTTTGGGGTATCCATATTGCATTGGGCAAATCTGCTGCACAAGAACTCTTTAAAGTATTGAAGATCAGAGATGTCAGCTTGAGGACTAAGGTGCGCCTGACCCAAGCCATGGTATTTTCAATAACCTCATATGGATGTGAAAGCTGGACAGTGAATAAGGAAGATTGTAGAAGAATTGATGCCTTTGAGTTGTGGTGTTGGAGGAGAATACTGAAAGTGCCATGGGCTGCCAAAAGAACCAATAGATCTGTTTTGGAAGAAGTGCAGCCAGAGTGCTCCTTGGAGGCCAAGATAGCTAAGCTCTGTCTCTCATACTTTGGACACATTGTCCGGAGGGAACAGTCGCTGGAGAAGGATTTCATGCTGGGTAAGGTGGAGGGTCAGAGAAAAAGGGGAAGACCCCTAACGAGATGGATTGGCCAGGTAGCATCATTGATGGACTCAAGTGTGGCAGAGGTAGTGAGGTTGGCCCAGGATCGAACATTGTTTCATTCTGCTGTGCATGGGGTTGCTATGAGTCAGTTCTGACTTGATGGCACCTGACAACAACAACAACATTCATCCATATGAACTTTATAATAAATTTACTGAGTACTGCAAAAATTCTGATGTTGAGGTTACTTGCATTGTAATAAATTCATTAATTAATGGAGCATGATCATCTTTAGGATATTGAATCATGTTATTCAATAACATCCCACCATCTATCAGTTTGTCAAACTGTGTGGCTTTCATGTAGCTGTGATACTGGAAGCTATGCCACAGATATCTCAAATATCAGTAGGATCATCCATGGTAGACAGGTTTCAGCAGAACTTCCAGACTAAGATAGACTAGGAAAAATGGCTCAGTGATTTACTTCCAGAAGTTAGCCAGTGAACCCTGTGGATTACAGAATATTGTCCAAGACAATATTCACTTACTTTGGACTTGTCATCAAGAAGAACCAAAGGAGTATCATGTTTTGTAACGTATTTCATGCGTGGCAGAAAAGATGTTAATTTCTAATTGAAAGCTATAAACTAAGTTCAATAACCCCTAAAGAATTGTTTGGCTGTTACTGCTGCCTCACACCCAGTCCAGGTAAAATGTATTGTGGGTATTTTCAACTACAAATTCAGGATCCTCAGGGATAGATTCTGAGTGCATACTATAGTTACTGCAAACACCAGGCTTATCATATTCATAGTTCTAACTAGAGTTCTATAGACCTAGAGATAAATAGAAAGGGTTGATTTACATAGAACTGCTTTACTTTAAAGAGTAGCAGAAGCTATGTTTTAGTGGGTTGGGTAGCAAATCACAGTTTTACAAAAATAGGAGGGACTGCTCTTTTCCTGACCAGGAATTTAAAAATCTGTCTTTGGCTCCTTAATATTTTTATATCTTCCTCATCTTTATCACTTTCTCATATTCTGGAAGAAGCTAAGGCCAACTTTGAAGGTAATTTTTATAATAGGTAACTCATAGAAGGGACACTTGAATGCCTGCTACACCTATGGAAAGATCTATAGGCTGCCCTAGCAAACAGAGAAATGCATATTTAAATATTACCATTTTATAACCATATGACTGGCAAAACCAAATTCAAGTTGGAAAACATGAACAGTGCAGTGATAATATATGAGAAGAGGCAGCATAGCACAGTGGCTGAAAGCACAGACGGCATGGTTTCAAATCCTGGTTCTGTCTCTCACTAGCAGTGTGACTTTGGGTGAGCTGCTGAAATTCTTGGTGTCATCCGGTAAAACTGGAATGATGATAATAACCATAGGCTATCAAGAGGGCTAATATAAGTACTGATAAATTAACATAAGTAATGCATTTGTTGTTAAGTGCCATGCAGTCGGTTCCAACCCACAGTGTCCCTGTATAGGGTTTCCAAGGAGGGGATGGTGAGTTTGAACCACCAACCTTGTGATTAAAACTGACTTTAAGATCCAGTGCTAATCCTGCAGTACCACACCAGAACTCTACTGTAACATAGTTATTATTGTTGTTGAGTGCCTTTGAGTTGGTTCTGACTCATAGTGACACTGTATAGGGTTCCTGAGGCTGTAAGTCTTTACAGGACCAAAAAGCCTCATCTTTCTTCCGTGGAGTGGCTGGTAGATTCAAACTGCTGACCTTGTGGTTAGCACCCAAATAATAATCCTCTCTACTACCATGGTGTCTGTAATACAGTTGTTGTTAAGTACTGTGGAGTCGGTTCCGTCTCATAGCGACCCTGTACAGGGTTTCCAAGGCTGCAAATCTTTATGGGAACAGAACACCTCATCTTTCTCCCGCGGAACCACTGGTAGTTTCGAACTGCTGACCTTGAGGTTGGCAGCCTGACTTGTAACCACTACATTACCAGAGCTCCTGTAAAACATTTAGATGGGAAGAAAGGAGGAAGTAAAGGAGCTGAACAGAAAATTTTAAATGGCAGCTCCATAAGACAAAGTCAAATATTATAATGAAATGTACAAAGACCTGGAGTTAGAAAAGCAAAAGGGAAAAGCACACTAGGCATTTTTGAAACTGAAAGAACTAAAGGAAAAAATTGAGTGATGCCAGAAACATTAAAAAAAGAAAGAAAGAAAGAAAGGAAGGAATGCAGAGTCACTGCACTAAAAAGAATTGGTAGATGCTCAGTCATTTCAAGGAAACTCTGGTAGCATAGTGGTTACGTATGAATCGGGCTGCTAACCTCAAGGTCGGCAGTTTGAAACTACCAGCGGTTCCGTGGGAGAAAAATGAGGCTTTCTGCTCCCATAAAAATTTTACAGCCTTGGAAACCCTGTACAGAGTTGCTATGAGTTGGAACCAACTCCACGGTACTTAACAACAACAACAGTCATTTCAAAAGGTACCATATGATGTATAACTGATGGTACTAAAGGAAGAAGTCCAAGCTGCACTGGAAGCACTGGTGAAAAACAAGGATCCAGGAATTCACAGACTACAAATTGAAATCTTTCAACAAACTGACACAACACTCACTCATCTGTGTCAAGAAATTTGAAGACAGCTATCTGGCCAACTGATTGGAAGAGATCTATATTTGTGTCCATTCCAAAGAAGGGTGACCCAATGGAATGTGGAAATCATTGAACAATATCATTATCAACATATGCAATTAAAATTTTGCTGGAAATCATTCAAAAATGTTTGTAGTAGTACATCAACAGGGAGCTGCCAGAAACCCAAACCAGATTCAGAAGAGGACATGGAACAAAGTGCTGACATCAGATTGGTCTTTGCTGAAAGCAGAAAATACCAGAAAGATGTTTACTTGTGCTTTACTGACTATGCAAAGGCATTAGACTGTGTGGATCATAAGAAATTATGGATAACATTGTGAAGAACGGGTATTCCAGAACACTTCATTGTACTTATGAGGAACCTGTACATAGACCAAGTCAGTATTCAAGGGTACACTGAATGGTTTAAAATCAGAAAAAGTATGCAGGATTTAAGCTTTTCACCATACTTATTCAATCTGTATGCTGAGCAAATAATCAGCAGAGCTGGGTTATATGAAAAAACATAGCATCAGGATTGGAAGAAAGCTCATTAACAACCTGTGATATACAGATACACAATCTTGCTCACTGAAAGCAAAGAGAGCTTGAAAAACTTACTAATGAAGATCAAAGTCTATAGCTTTTAATGTGGATTGCACCTCAATGTAAAGAAAATGAAAATTCCCCACAACTGGACAAATAACAACATGACTGATGGAGAAAAGATTGAAGGTGTCAAAGACTTCATTTTGATCAGATCAACCATCAATTCTCCTGGAAACATTAGTCAAGAAATCAAGCAATTTATTGTATTAGACATATCTGCTGCAAAAGACCACTTTAATGCATTTAAGAGCTAAGATGTCAATTTGAGGACTAAGGTGTGCTTAACCCAAGCCATGGTATTTTCAATCACCTCAATGCATGCGAAAGTTAAACAATGAATAAGGAAGACCGTAGCAGAATCAATGCATTTGAATTTGGGGGCTGGCAAAGAATATTGTAAGTACCATGCGCTGAAACCAGAGATTGCATTACCCAAAGAAGAGAAATGGAAGCTGGAGGACTGGCATAGTCATCAGTGCTGGGTTTCCACCTGGCAGATGAAAGGATTGTGTTTACTCACTCCTTTGAAGTTAAATGTGGTTATGTGACTTGTTTTTTTGCCAATGAAATGTCAGCAGAAGAGATATTCTCCTTGCCAAGATGACCCATTATGTTCTAGACGGTAGTAGTTTTGGTATTTTGTGTCCTAGAATAAAGAAGATATAGAGCAGACATGCCTGATCTATGTGCAATGAATATGTAGTGTGAGCAAGAAGAGAGAAATAATCTTCCCCATCTTTAAGGGAAAAAAAATCTCTGGAAAACTTCTGGCAAGATGGCAAACTAGGCAGATAAGCTATACAGACCCTCTACAATGTAAAGATACAGGAAATCGAATGAAACAGACGACAATACTGAATCCTGAATTTTAGAAGAAAGGTTACAGAAATGGACTGAGTGCCTATTGAGAGAAGCTGAGCAGGACCAGCAGAGCAAGGAGGCTGACTGGTGAATGGATTACTGCTCAGAAGAGGACTAACTTACAGATGGTTGGAATTCCAGAACATGAAGACATGATAAAAAGCATGTAGAAAATTAGCAAAGACTTGCTGAAAGGAAACTTCCCTAACATCATGAATGATGAGAAGATAACTATTTAAGGTGCTGGATGAAACCCAAACAGGATAGACCCTAAAAGAAAATGAATAATACATATCATAATAAAACCTCCCAAAACAAAAGACATGGAAAAAATCCTGAGAGCAGCTCAGGAAAAATGAAAAATTGCCTACAAAGGAGAACCAACAGGACTAAACTCGGCTTTCTCAACAGAAACCATGCAGGCAATGGGATGACAGATACAAAACTCTGAAAGAAAAAAATTGCCAACCAAGAATCATATACCCAGCAAAGCAGTCCCTTAAATATGACAGTGAAATTAGGACATTTTCAGATAAACAGCAATTAAAGGAATTTATAATACTAGCTTTATAAAAATTACTAGAGGATGTTCTTTGAACTAAGAACCAACCAACCACCTGAGATTAACATACATGACAACACCACCCAGAACTCAATCCAGATATAGAAATATTTATAGTAAACAAACCTACAAGACTGAAAATATGGAATCAGAAATAACAATTTGTAATGAAGTCAACTACAAAGCAAAAAGAGGGAATAGTGTAGATACAGAACTTCCAAATGAAACAATTAAATAAGGAAAATATTAATAAATTACAGGGTAACCTCAAAGAAAATTAATATACCTTCACAGCAAAATAAAACAGATGAAAATCAGAAAGATTTAAAAATAGTTAAAACAACAGCAACAAAGAAAATTAAAATAAAACCCACAAACAAAATGAACTCTGTGCATAAATTTATATGGGACAAAAAAACTAGCAACACTACACACACACAAACAAACAAAACATATACACAGCAAAATGACACGAATCTAGTCATACATATCGATAATTACACTGAATGTAAATGGGTTAAATGCACCAGTCAAGAGACAGAATGGATACAAACTTTAGTACATACATACACACAATGGAATTGTACACAACATTGAAGAATCTGTGAAACACCTTATAACATAGGTGAACCTGGAGATTATGCTGAGCGAAAGAAGTCAAGCAGAAAAGGACAAATAGTATATGAGACCACTGTTGTAAAAAGTTAAGAAAAGGTTTTCTTGCTCAAAGAAAAATTCTATGATGATAACCAGGAGTTCTGGTAGTGTAGTGGTTATCAGTTGGGCTGCTAACCTTAAGGTCAGAAGTTCAAAACTACCAGTTATTCCACAGGAGAAAGATGAGGCTTTTTGCTCCCGTAAAGATTTACAGCCTCAGAAACCCTATTCAGGGTGGAGTTGTAATTGATTCCATGGCACACCATTACCACCATGATGATTACCAGGAGGAAAGATGGGAAAATTATTCACTGGGTAAAGGGTTGTTGTTGTTAAGTGTCATGGAGTCAGTTCCAACTCATAGTAACCTAATAAAGGGTTTCTGAGGAATGGCTGGTGGGTTTAAAGTGCCGGCTTGTAGTTCACAGTCCAGTGCTTATCCTACAGTGCCACACCATAGGTATAGGGCAGACACCTGTTAACTAAGTTGCTGGGTAAGGCAATATGCAACAAGATGGGGGTTGGTACAGGAGAGATGAAGGTATTAGAAGACACAGGGAACAGTGCAAGAGTTAAAGTGAATAGAGGTAAATACTGCTAACTGATGAGATGTGGAGGGGAGTAAAACCATTGTAATGACATGAAGTATATGATTTGTTGAATGTGGGACTAATGATCTGTTCTGTAAACCTTCACTCAATTCACAATAAAAAGTTTGTTTGTTTTCAGGAGTACCAAAAGAACAAACATATCTGTCTTAGAAGAAGTCAAAATATTTCTGAGAAGCCTGGATGGTGAGACTTGGTCTCTGGTACTTCAGATGTGTCATCAAGAATGATGAGTCCCTGAAGGACACCATGCTTGGAAAAGTGGAGGGTCAATGATCCAGTGGTAGCAACAATAGGCTCAAAGATAACAATTGTGAGGATGGTGCAGGACTGGGCAGTGTTTTGTTCTATTGTGCACAAGGTCGCTATGAGTCAGAATCAACTCGATGACACCTAAAAACAATAACAAAATCTTTAGAACAACGTCTGGTATGTGGTACATACTATATAAATATTTGCTATTATTATCACTAAATAAAACAGCCACTTTGAAAATTAAAGTAAGTTGGCTAGCACTAGTAAACCTAAGGGATCCTGGTGTGGAGCTGTAGGATAAGCATTGGCCATAAGGTCATTGGAACTGCAAAGTCAGCAGTTCAAATGCACCAGTCTCTCCTCAGAAACCCTATGCAGGATCACTATGAGTCAGAACCAGCACTTATTAACAGTAAGGTTGAAGATTTGCATAACATAGTTACAAAAACAACTCAGTAGTTTTACTCATAGGTGCATAGTCTAGAAAAAATTTGTAGGTACACATAAGAAGACATATGCAAGATTTTACACTGTAGCAATTCTTTGTTATAGAAAAAAAACTGGAAAGTAAAATATCTATATGTAGACTAGGTTAAAAGAAAGGTGTTCTATTCATCCAATGTAATAGTATATAAATAACTTGAAGAAGTGGTTCACAACTTTAGCATGTAACTTAAACACCTGGAGGACTAGTTAAAACAGACTGCCAGATCCCACCCCCAGAGTTTCTGATTCAGTATATCTATAGTTGAGTATGGTAATTTGCATTCTTAGAAATTTCCAAGTGATGCTTAGTCTAGGACCACACTTTAAGAATCATTTAATTGGACTTCCATTGGTCAACTTGAATAAATCTTATAAAGTGAAAAAAACAAGCTGCATAAGAAAATAATACATGTACTTTGAAAACATTCATTTAAAAAAATTTATTTGTATATATATATATATATATATATTATATCGAGTCCCTGGGTGATGCAAATGGTTAACATGCTTTGGCTACTAACTAAAAAGTTGGACATTTAAGTCCACCTTAAGGCATCTCAGAAGAAAGGTCTGGCAATCTGCTTCCAAAAAACTTGTCACTGAAAACTGTACGTACGCAATTCTACTTTGACACACATAGGGTTGCCAAAAGTAGGAGTTGACTCAATGATGTGTACTTTTATATACTACATGTTGTTAGTTGTCATCCAGTTGATACTGACTCATAGTGATCTTATGTAAAACAGAACAAAACAGTGCCCAGTCCTATACCAACCAATCTCACAATCGTTGCTACATTTGAGCCCATTACCGCTGCCATTGTGCCAATCCACCTCACTGAATGTCTTTTCACAGGCCCTCCACTGTACTTCTCCAGGGACTGGTCCCGCCTGATACTATGTGAGAGTAATGAGAGAACAAGTCTGGCCATCCTGGCTTCTAAACAGCATTCTGGCTGTACTTCTTTCAACAGTTTTTTTCTGGCAATCCAGGGTACTTTTAATATTTTTCCAACACCATAACTCAAATGTATCAATGCTTCTACAGTCATTGTCCAACTTTCACACACATGAAAATAGCATGGCTTGCGTCAGGTGCACCTTAGTCCTCAAACTGACATCTTTGGTCCTGAACACTTTAAAGATTGATTGTGCAGCAGATTTGCCTAAAACAATACATAGTTTGATTTCTTGACTGTTGCTTCTGTGAGAATTGATAGTTGATCCAGGTAAAATGAAGTCTCTTTTCATTTAAAACTTCAATCTTTTCTCCATTTATATGGATGTTATTTATTGGTCCAGTTGTGACGCTTTTTGTTTTTGTTTTTTTATAGTGAGGTGCAATCCATACCAAGACTGTGGTCTTTGATCTTCATCAGTATTTTAAGTCCTCTTCACTTTCAGCAAGCATGGTTGTATCATCTGCATATTACAGATTGTTATGAGTCCTCCTCCAATCCTGATGCTACATTCTTCTTCATATAATCCAGTTTCAAGTGTTCTCTACAACAAAGAATTGCTATAGTGTAAAATCTTACATATGCCTTTTTATGTACACCTATAAGTATGGTGAAAGAATGCAACCCTCGAGCACACCTTTCCTAGTTTAAAACCATTTAGTGTCCCCTTATTCTGTCTAAAAAACTGCCTCTTGGTCTATGTATAGGTCCCTCATGAACACAACTAAGTGTTCCAGAAAACACACTCTACAATGTTTTCCATAGTTTGTCATGATCCACACAATTGAAAGCCTTTGCATAGTCAATAAAACACTCATAAACATCTTTGGTGTTCTCTGCTTTCAGCCAAGATCCATCTGACATCAGCAATGATATCCCTCGTTTAACATACTTATCTGAATCCGGTGTGAACCACTGGCAGTTCCCTGTCAGTGGACTGTTGCAGTCGTTTTTTAATTATCTTCAGAAAATTTTTACTTATCTGTGATATTAATGATATTGTTCAATGATTTATGGGTCACCTCTCTTTGGAATGGGCACAAATAATGGATCTTTCCCAATCAACTGGCAAGTAGCTGTCTTCCAAATTTTCTGGGATAGATGAGTGAGTGTCTCCAGTGCTGCATCAGTTTGTTGAAAGATTTCAGTTTGTATGCCATTAATTGCCAGAATTTTGTTCTTTGCCAATGGCTTCAGTTCACCTTGGACTTCTTCCTTCAGTACCATTGGCTCTTGAATATATGCTACTTCTTGAAATGGTTGAACATTGACCATTTATTCTTGATACAGTGACTCTGTATTCCTTCCATCTTCTTTTGATGCTTTGTGCATCATTTAGTATTTTGTATATGGTGGTGTGCCCTGGAGTCGGTTCCGACTCATAGCGACCCTGCTTAGGGTTTTCCGAGGCTGTAAATCTTTATGGGAGCAGAAAGCCTCATCTTTCTCCCACAGAACCGCTAGTAGTTTCAAACTGCTGACCTTGAGGTAAGCAGCTCGAGTCATAACCACTACACTACCAGAGCTCTTACTCCTTCAATACTGCAAATGGTGCTGTGAATTTTTTCGTCCGTGATTTCAGTTTGAGAGATGCTAAGCGTGTTCTTCCTTTTGGCTTTCTAACCCCAGGTCTTTATATATTCCATTATAATACATGACTTTGTCTTCTCCAGCTGCCCTTTGAAATTTTCTGGTCTGCTCGTTTACCCATTTCTTCTATTCCCTATAGCATCTCAATGGCTTGAAGAAGCCTAACACCCTGAATCAAATTAAGGTGTCTTGAAAGTTATACTGTCGTAAATTGGGAAGGGCAGGGTAATCAATGATTTATTTGTGTATCCTCAAGACCTTGCACATAGTAGGTACACGAGACTTACACATGGGTCATTATTTCATCTACAATGTTACCAACAGTAGATCCAGCCCTTGCAAATGAATTAAAGTTGCTAAGTACTCTCAGTTTTCTTTCGTCTTCGGCTCGGGAGAACAAAGAACAATGAATGAGGTATCACAATCCAAAGACTGACAGTTCAACAAGGAACTCAAAAAGTAATCACCCACCTGACAAAAGTAAGGAAGACAGGTAATTTCTGATGTCACGGAACCTCTAGCAAAGGGTGCGGTAACTTCCGGTATCATACTGGAACCTTTTGGCGGACCATGAACGTTTCAGAGGGAACGATTTAGGTATTGGACCACTTCCTGCTGTTTGCAGGGGCGGAGAAGAGGAAACGGTTCAAAGGAGTGGAGTCTTGCCTGCGCTAACGCCGGTTGAGGAGGAGGCGGAGAAAGTGGTGGGCGGCGGAGGAGGCAAAGGAGTCTGCAGCACCGAAGAAAGTGTCAGAGCCGGTAAGTGAACCGCCCTGTGCAGGGACACGAACTGCGTCCGGAGTCTCGCTTTGCAGATCTGTTGTCTCAAGTTCCCGAGCTGCTCAGCGGGAACTGGGCCATCGGCCATCAGTCGGTGCCAAGAAGGGGCTGTTGGGGTGTCGTGGCCCGGCCTTGCGGGGCGCCAGACTGCGTTTTCGCTGGCTGACAGCTCTCTCCCGGAGCCTGAGGGGACGCTGGATTGTCGTACCTTAGGGGCGTTGAGATTCTGTCCCCTGGGCGGTTTCCGCCTGTAATAGTTGGAATTCGGGGGAAGGAGCAGGGTACGGTGCCTCTCATTTAACCCTCAGGACCTGGCGAGAGCGTGCCAGTGGATGGTGGACATTGTTTGGTGAATTTAGGGAAGGGCTTATAGAGAGACTGTTCGTGACTGAAACTGGACTTTCCCTGTGCTGTTCAAATTGCTTGGGTTGTCGGGAGCGGAGTTAAACGTTTGTTTTTTTCCAGCACAAGCCTCCTCCTTCTCCTACCACCTCTGGATAGGTTACCAGCCTTCAGCTCAGTAGTTAAAGCAGCGTATTCCCTATGCTATTTGTCTTCTAGTATTGCTGTGGGTAGCCGGTGTATGCTCTGTATAAATGCTAGATGGAGAGGTCAAAGTGAGACAAGACTAACCTAGCATCCCAGGCTAAACAGCGTACTTTCCCTCACCTTCACATACACGTTTAGTCTTTAGAGTACCTTAAAGGTACTAACTACAGTCCGTAATGATTTTGTATATTTAAACGGCCGATGGTATAATTCTTCACCACTTCACAAAATAAGTGAAATGATTGTACAGAGATTGTTACTGAAAAGATCAGAAATAGTTTTAATTTACTGTTTTTCTGTTCTTAGGTTCGGCTTTAGAGTGTGGTGAAGGGTACTTTTCATGGTGCATGGAAGGAAAGCCAATGCGCAGGTAGGCATTTAGGAAGAAAACGTTCAGTTTCACTGTCTGAAATTCATCACGTGATAATTCATTGCAAAAGGGAGAAGGGTTAATTTTTATTTAATTTTGTTTGGGATTAATGATCCTTGTTCTAAAATGATTTTTTTTTAAGTACCAGGAATTAAAGTACAGAACTTAAATTTGTAAAAAGTGCTGTGCCTTTTATGCATTTTAAAAACATTTAAATATTCTATTTGCATAGTGTTTTTATAATAATAAACTGCACTATGCTGTGCTATGGGTTTATAATAGTATTGAATTTCCTATAGATTGTAAGGGTTCTAGTGCCATAAAAGAAGAATAATTATAATTATTCTGTGTTGCATGTTTCATTATGTTTTTGCTTATTTCCTTGATGTTCAATAATGTTTGTTCTGCTAATTAAAATAGCTGCATTGCAGGGCAGATTTTTCATGGATTGAAAAAAGTATTGAAATGATACCTTAGTCCATAGAAAATAAGAACAGTGTATGAGAAAATGTAGACTATTATTGGCCTATTCCAACACTAGAAATGTTGTTTCTCCCTCTGTTCTAACAAGTGAGACTAGAATCCCTACTGAAATGAAATTACTTTTGTTTCTTTCTTTTGAAATCCTACAACGTTAAAGTGTGGCTTCATTTTTAAAGTCCTCATCGAACTGTATTTAATCATTTGGCATTTGACATCAAGAATTAACTCTGGGAGTCCTTTGTATGAGAAGAAACATTTCATGCGGGGAGTATGACTTGTGATTTAGATCCAGGAGCAAGAACCAGAATATATCTCTTTTTCTATATCTGGTACTGATTTATTGATTGACCTTGAGCTGTTCAATACTGAGCCCTGGTGACGTGCAGTAGTTAAATGCATGGCTACTAAATGCAACGTTAAACGGACAAAGATGTGGCAACCAGCTTCAGGGTTGCCTGTGGCAGTTTTACTCTGTCCTACAGTGGAATCAACTTGACAGCAATGAGTTTAGGTTTGTTTGTTTTGTGTGTGTGTGTGTTTAGCTATTCATCTTCTCTGTATCCCAGTTTACTTCTCTAGTGCATTTTGGGAATTAATGAATGCTTGCAAATGTTTTGAGATTTCTGCATGTAAAGATGTATGGATGTGGCAATTACTATTATTTTGTGGTGCAGTGGGTTAATCATTGAGCAAACTCACCAGCTACTCCAAGGGAGAAAGATGAGGCTGCCTGCGTCTGTAAAAATGTATTCTTGGAAACCCCAAGGAGCAGTTCTACTCTGCCCTATAGGCTTGCTATGAGTTGGAATCAACTTAACTGAAATGGTTTGGTTTAATGAGGGCATGTCCTGGTGTGGTGCTGTAGGATAATGCACTGGACTGCAAAGTTGGTTTGAACTGCAAGGTCGACAGTTCAGACTCACCAGGCGCTCCTCGGAAAACCCTGTACAGTGTCGATATGAGTTGGAACTACTCAACAGCACTTGACAACATCTTACTCTATAGAAGAAATTAACAACACATACAAGTGGGCTTCAAAAAGGCCATGGAATTAAAAGATATTTAAAATACTTCATCGCTTCAACTTTTAACATGATTGCAAAAGCTACTGATTGCTACTTATCCTCAGTTGTCATAAGTTTCATATCTCAAGTAACCGCTAAAATAAGAGCTTTTTTTTTTTTTTAAGGGAAGGCAGAGCACAGAAATGTTTTTATTAGTGATTTCTATACGAATCGGGCTGCGACCCTTAAGGTCAGCGCTTCGAAACTACCAGCTGCTCCGTGGGAGAAAGATGAGGCTTTCTACTCCCGTAAAGATTTACACCCTCGGAAACCCTATACAGGGTCGCTATGGGTCGGAACCGACTCGATGGCACATAACAACAACATTTGAAATAGTCACTTAATCTTTTTTTTCTTGCTTTCTTACATAATAATGTCAGTCATTCACATTGTGTTAGAGAGTGCTGGTACAGTTATTGCAGCATTTTTCATCACCATCACTTGGCCAAAGCCTGGCATGCCCATTCATCTGTGTTGTTGTGGTTTTTTTACCTGCTACCTGGTGGCGCTGTGGATTATTAATGCGCTGGACTGGAAAGCTGTTTGAACTAAAAGGCCGATGGTTCAAGCTCAACAGCTGCTCCTCAGAAACCCTATACAGGGTCACTATGGGTCAGAACTGACTCAACAGCACTTAACAACAACAACCTATATTAAGTCATGGTTACATTTTGCTACCTTCTCCTGTTTGTATTGTCATTGCCACAGCCCAGAAGACATTATTTTAAAATAATGCTGAGTTTATACTCAGCTGCTATAGGTGAAGCTTTGAATGAGAATGAAATCTTTCTATTGAAATTATTTGAATACTTGGTCATTCTCTGTACTATGTTGTAAGCTTTTTGAGTCCCATATATTTTCGTATCTTTGCATCCCTTTGCATAGTAATCTGATGATTACTATGCTCAAATGACTCAACAGTTGATTTGCAGATTTGTTCTTTAACATGTTAAAGACAAATATAATACATCATTTGAAATCTTGACTACTGTTTCCATGAGCATTTATTTTGGATCCAATTAAAATGAAGTCTTTGATAACATCCATATTTTCTTCATTTATCTTGTTATTTATTGGACCAGTTGTGAGCATTTTCATTTCCTTTACTTTGATGTATAATCCATACTGGAAACTAGAGACTTTGATCTTCCTCAGTAATTCAAGTTGTCTTCACTTCTAGCATGTAAAGTTGTGTCATCTGCATATTACAGGTTAATGAGTCTTCCTCCAATCCTGATGCCATGTGCTTCTTCATATAATCCAGTTTCTTGGATTATTTGTTCAGCGTACAGATTGAATAAGTACTTCGAAAGGATACAGTCCTGGCACACACCTTTCCTGATTTTAAACCATTCGGTATCCCCTTGTTCTGTTCAAACGACTGTGTTTTGGTCTAGTATAGTTTCTTCATGAACACGTAGTATTTTGAAAACATACAACCCTGGCACACACCTTTCCTGATTTTTACACCATTCAGTGTCACCTTGTTTTGTTCAAATGATTGTCTGTTGGTCTACGTACAGGTTCTTCATGAGTAGTTAAGTGTTCTGGATTACCCATTTTTTGGAATGTTATTCTTAATTTGTTATGATCCACACAGTCAAATGCCTTTGCATAGTCAATAAAACACAAGTAAACATATTCCTGAAGTCCCAGTGTGGCATTGTAGGATAAGCAGTAGACTGCTAAATGCAGGGCTGGCAGTTCAAAAACATCAACTGCTCCTCAGAAATTCTGTACAGGGTTGCTATGAGTCAGAATTGACTCAGTGGAACTTAATAACAACAAACATTTCTGGTATACTCTGCTTTCAGCCAAGATCTAGCAGGTATCAGCAGTGGTAATCCCTCATTCCAAATTCTCTTCAGAATCCAGCTTACATTTCTGGCAGCTCCGTATTGATATACTACTGCACCCATTTAAATATTACTTTCAACAGAATTTTACATGGATGTTGCATAAAATGATGACACCAAACATTCTTTCCACCACATTCTCTGCTCTGCTGTGTTCAATAATTCGTTGCAATAATTTGGCACCACAGGATAAGCAATCGACCTCAAGGTTGGTTTGAATTGTATGGTCTCAGTTCCAACTCACCAGCCACTCCTCAAAAGCCGTATGCAAGGTCGCTATGAGTCAGAACTGACTCGACAGCTCTTAACAACAATCACACAAAACGCAGGCACCATACTAACAGTTTTGGTGTCTATTAGGGAAGCTAACAAGTTACAAGGCAGGAATCAGAAAATGCTCAGGCACAGTTTCATTCAGGACAGCTTCTCCTCAGCTGGACCCGCAGGCAGGCCTCTTTGTGCATGACCAATGTTACAAAGCTCTTTTAAGACTGTTGATAAATACCCACATGACACACCACTCGACCATAGCCTCAGCCTGAAGACACTTGGCTCTAACTCTGTGAGTTAGCAATTAGTTCCCCAATTAAGTGCCGTAAGGCACCCCGGTCTGCAAGCAGTCTTCCTACTCAAAGTCACTCAGCTTTACTGCTCCATGGGCTGGGAAGTCCTCCACTCTGTCTGTTGCTCTGACCAGGTTTTGCTGCTGCTCCTCTGACACTTCTCTGCTATTCCTCTAGTGTCAACACGTTTCTGTCCCTGGGTTGAGGAGGTTCAGTGAGCAGGAATCTCAGGGTCCAAAGGACGTGCTCCACTCCTGGCACTTTGAAGATAGTGAGATCCCCCATTCCTGCTTCGGTGATCGCTCATATTATACAATCACAGTTAAGCCTGTTACTGGTCACAACTGAATCATATAATCTTGTCAACATATTTTGCCTTCTCTGACCCAGCCCCGTCAAGGAGCTCTGGTAGCATAGTGGTTATAAATCGGGCTGCTAATCTCACAGTCAGCAGTTTGAAACTACCAGCTGTTCCTTGGGAGGAAGATAAGGCTTTCTGCTCCTGTAAAGATTTACAGCCTCGGAAACCCTGTACAGGGTCAGAACTGACTCCACGGCACATAACAACAACAACAACAACAACAACCCAGACCCATCAGGGCAAAAATGGTATTTGGTGTGAGTTTACAAAGATAATGGCTAGAAGAAATAGTGAACAATTCACTGTACTATACATGTAATATTAATGATACTGATTTATACATTCCATTAGGTTTCTTTGGAATGGGCACAAATATATTTTTCTTTCATTTGGTTGGCCAGGAAATTGCATTTCAAATTTCTTGGCAGAGATGTGTGAACACCTCCGGTGCTACATTAGTTTGTTGCAGCATTTCAATTAGTATTCCATTAATTCCTGGGGCTTTGTTTTTCACCAATGCCTTCAGTGTAGCTCAGACTTATTTCTTCAGTCTCATCAGTTCTTGATTTTATACAACCTCTTGAAATGGTTGAACATCGACCATTTCTTTTTTATAAGTGACTCTGTATTCCTTCGATCTTCTTTTGATGCTTCCTGCATCATTCAGTATTTTGCTCATGTTGTTGTTAAGTGCCGTCAAGTCATTTCCAACTCATAGTGACCCCATTATAGGATTACTGAGGAGCAGCTGATGAGTTTGAACTACTGCTACCCAGTGCTTTTCCTACCACACCACATGTTGTTGTTAAGTGCATCGAGTCCACTCAGACTCATAGTGACATAGTGTGGGTTTATGAGGAGCAGCTGGTGGGTTTGAACTGCCACCCTTGTGGTTTGCAGTCCAGTGCTGATCCCACAGCGCCACACCAGGAGTCCTGTGATATGTTAGCTGAGAATAATATGAAAGATTACTTTTCTAATGACAGTGAGACATAGAATTCTTCAATATTGCAATCTGATGCTTGAATTTTTTCTTCCTTTCTTGCAGCTTGAGAAATGCTGAGCGTGTTCTTCCCTTTTGGCTTTCTAACTCTAGGTTTTTGCACATTTCACAGTAATACTTGATTTTGTCTTATTATGCTGCCCTTTGAAATTTTCTGTTCAGCTCTTTTACTTCCTCATTTCTTCCAATTGCTTTAGCTTCTCTTGGCTCAGGAGTAAGTTTCAGAGTTTCTTCTGACATCTGTTTCAGTCTTTTTGTTCTTTCCTGTCTTTTTAATGACCAATGCTTTTTTCCTGTATGATGTTCTTGATGTCATCCCACAACTCTTCAGGTCTTTGGTTATTAGTGTTCTAATACATCAACTCTGTTCTTGGAATGGTCTTTAAATTCAGGTGGGGTGTTGTCAAGGTCTTATCTTGGCTCTCATTGACTTGTTTTAATTTTCTTCAGCTTCAATCTGAACGTGATAATGAGCAGTTGATGATCTGTTCCACAATCTGCCCCTGGCCTTATTTTGGCTAATGATATTGAACTCATCCATGATCTCTTCCCACAGATGTGGCCAGTTTGATTCCTGTGTATTTCATCTGGTGAAGTTCATGTGTATAGTTATAGTTGCCTTTTATGTTGTTTAAAAGTATATTTGCAGTGAATATGACATTGTCTTGCAAAATTATATCATGCAATCTCCAGCATCATTTCTATCACCTGGGCCTTGTTCTCTACTGATCCTTCTTTGTTTCCAGCCTTCACATTTCCAACCTTTGCGTTCCAATCACCAATAATTACCAATGCCTCTGATTGCATGTTCAGTCAATTTCAAACTAAAGAAGCGTGTAGCATTCTTCAATGTCATCTCCACTGGCTTTAGAGGTTGGTGTGTAAATTTGAATAGTAGTGGTATTAACTGGTTTTCTTTGTAGGTGTATGGGTGTTATCACTACCAGCACTGTACTTCAAGATAGGTCTTGAAGTGTTCTTTATGATACCACTCCTTTTCAGTTTATCATTTCCAGAGTAGTAAACTTTATGACTGTTATATTGAAAGTGGACAGTACCAACCCATTTCAGCTCACTAATGCCTAGGATATCGATTTCATGTGCTCCTTTTCATTTCCTACCATTTCCAATTTTTCTAGATTCATACTTTGTACATTCCACATACCAGCTGCTCCTCGGAAACCCTATATAGAGTCGCTATGGGTCGGAACTGACTCGGCAGCACTTAACAACAATAACAGCTTTGAGGAGGCAGCTTTTTGCTCGCCGTATTTTGAATGCCTTTCAACCTGAGGGGCTCATATTCCGGCCTGTATCTGACCATGTTCCTCTACTATTTCATAACATTTTCATCTTCCAGCATTATATCTGAGAGTAGTTTGCTGCTATTCATACAGTTTTCAGTGGGTAAGCATTGAGAAGTGGTCCACCTCTCCTTTTTCATAGCCTGTCTTAGTCTGTGAAGCTCTTCTGAAACCTATACACAGTGGTATTTAAAATACTGGTTGTATAGCTTCCAGCATCACAGTGACACACAAACCACCAAAGTACTACAAACTGACAGATGAGTGGTGGAAAAACTTGATAGAGTTCTTCAGTTTCTTCATCATTGGCTTTAATGGTTGGTGAGTGAATTTGAATAATAGTCTTAAATCTGTCTGGGAGCAAAAAGCCTCATCTTTCTCCCAGTGAGCACCTGTTGGGGTGGAGTTGCTAACCTGGCAATTAGCAGTCCAGTTCTTAGAGAGGATTTTGTTTTTCAAGCCTTGAGAACTAATGTAAATTGTTTTGCATTTTTTTGGGACTTCGTGGTGCTTATTATTCCTTCTTTCCCTCTAGTTTTTCCCATTTATAGTGGAAAAGCCCACTTTGTAGCTGTGCCACCATTGTACTTTAGAAACAGACAATTTCCCAAGATTTCATAGGTTCTCAGGTGAAGAGGACTTTTGCCTCAGGCTGGGGTACGTCTAAAGCCTCACCTATCTTAAGATGATTCAGAAGTGATTTTGGACTGGGAATTTAAGACATTTGGTGTGATGTGATAGGGCAAGTGTTTGTTGTGTGTGGGAAGGACATGAATTTGCGGGGAACTAAAGGGTAGGAATCCTGGTGTGGTGCTGTGGCTTAATGCGCTGGACTACAAAGTCAGTTTGAACCACTAGGTCGGCGGTTCAAGCTCACCATCAGCTCCTCAGAAACCCTATACAGCGTCACTATAGGTCAGAATTTACTTGACGACACTTAATAACAACAGCAACAAAGGGTAGGGGTAGAGTTTTATGGGTTGAAAGTGTGTCCCCTTAAAAATAGATGTTATAATTCCTAGGCTTTTGGACTGTAGTTAGAGTTATAACACCATGGGCTCAGGAGTTCCCAGATCTCACCATACTGTTGGCCAACCAGGTCTCACTCTAGGTTGACAGGAGTTTATTGGACGTGGTCAGACTTAGCCCACATCGTCATTGCTGCTTTTCTCCCACTTCCCCTCATTAGTAGACCAACGTGGTCACCAACAAGATTATATGCCTGCTCCTGTATTCCCTTTGAGTTTCAGTCTTGGAAGGAGATTTGCCCTAAAGGGACTTGATTGCTTGCCTTGATGGCTCCCTGGGGGAACAGTTTGCTTGTTCTTGTGGTAGTCAATCAGACTGCCTGTTGTTGTTTTTAATCCTGTAGGTACGATCCCATTTGAGAATGGGTTGTTTTTGTTACAGGAACAATAGTGGCATTGGTTAAAGTTCTCTGCTACTTAATAAGAGGCCATTAATACAAACCCACCAGCTGCACAACAAATGAAAGAAGCTGTCTGCTTCCATAAAGTTTGAGCCTGGACACCCTATGGTATAGTTTCAGTCTATTCTATAGGAACACTATGAGTTCGAATCTACTGGACAGCAGTGAGGTTTTTGTTTCCTTTGTAAATAAGACAGGATTAGTATAGTCCTGGTGTGGCGCTGCAAGTTAATGCATTGAACTGCAAGGTTGGTTTGAACCACAAGGTCAGTGGTTCAAGCTCACCAGCCGCTCCTTGGAAACCCTATACAGCGTCACTATGAGTCAGAAATGACTCAACAGCACTTCACAACAACAACAATATAGAATGTGGAGTTTTGGGGTGGTGTTGTGGGTTAATTAATGCACTGAACTGCAAGGTTGGTTAGAACTGTGAGGTTGGCGGTTCAGGCTTACCAGCTGCTCTTTACAGACCCTATACATGGTTGCTATGAGTCGGAACCAACTCAACTGCCCTTAACAACAATATAGAATGTGTCTTGAGTCTGTCTTTTGAGATACAGAGAGATTAAATTTATGAGTAAGCTAGCAGAGATGGGGTAAGAGAGATGCTAAAATGCATGGAGATTTCCTAGAAAACCAGAAAGCAGATGCTGAAAAGACAAGGATCTTCCTCCAAACTTAGAGAGCTCTGAATTCAGACTTCTGCCCGGAATTGTGAGAAAATACATTTTTATTTGTTGAAGTCACCCACTTGTGGTATTTCTGTTACCAGCAGCACTAGAACCTTAAGACAAAGTAGTCTACAAAATGCCAAGTGCTGACTCTAGTCCTCAGTTCTCTCCAGAGACATTCTTTAAAAGTCATTAATGCATGTTGCTGCTGTTAAGTGTTGTCTAGTCAGTTCCCACTCAATAGTGACCCAGTGTAGGGTTTCTGAGAGTGACTGGTGGATTTCAACCACCAATGCTGCAGTTCAAACTGACCTTGTAGTCCAGTGCATTATCCCACAGGTTTATGAGGCTTTAAATCTTTGAAGACAAAGAAAGTCTCATCAAGTCTCATGAGTGGCTGGTAGGCTCGAACCACTGACCTTGTGATTGACAGTCCAGTGCTTATCCTATGGAGCCACTATGCTCCCTTATTATGCCTATATAAGTATGTGTCTGTATATCGAATATCTCACAATTTTTTTAAAAAAGCACTAATGTTACCATGGAATCCTGGTGTGGCATTGTAGGATAAGTATTGGACTACCAACCACAAGGTTGGCTGTTCAAACCCACCAGCTGCTCTGTAGGAACCCTATACAGGGTCATTGGCATTTAATATTGCCATATCATGCACATTTTCTGAATCTTTTTTGCACTTCACAAATTATCTTGTAGATTGTGACAAATACAAGATCCACTTTATTCTTTTTAGTAGTTAATAGTATTTCATTGTCTGTAGGTATCATAGTTAATCTGGCCATTTTGAGGCATTTAGAAGATCTGGTGTGGCGCTATGGGGTAAAGCACTGTGGACCTCAAGGTCAGTTAGAACCACAGAGCTGGTGTTTCAAACTCACCGACCTCATCTCGGAAACCCTATACAGCGTGGCTATGAGTTGGAACTAACTTGACGGCACTTAACAAGTTGTTTAAATTGTTTTGCTGTTACAATTCTGCAACAAATATCTTTGTAACTAGTTATTTGCCCAAATACATGTGCAGAATAAATTCTTCGATATAGAATTGCCTAAAGAGTATACAGGGTCGCTATGGGTCGGAACCGACTCGATGACACATAACAACAACAACAACAAAGAGTATATACTTTAATAAATTTGGTATGTTAGTATTGCGTATGTGCACTACAAAACTTTTAAAAGATTGCGTAAGAAGCCTTATTGTATTCTTTAATTTTTACATCATGTATATGTAATTTCCTTCAGTAGGTGTTATACCAGTCTACAGTGTTCTCAATGTTTCTGTTTCCCCAGAAACTAAATTTGATAATTTACTTCATTTTGAGATAATAAAGCATGTTATAATGTAATTCTTCCCTCTTTCCTTAGATAGGTTTTATTAGGAATTGGTGTATTTACTTGTAAGCATTTGCATAGTACCTGCTGTGTGCCTGGTTTATTCACTCACAAGCATTTTCATATACCTAGCACTGTATTAGAGTCCTGGTATGGTGGTGGTGGTGGTGTTGTTAGGTGCCATCGAGTTGACACCAACTCATAGCGACTTTATGCACAGCAGAACGAAACAATGTCCGATCCTGGGCCAACCTCATTACAGTTGCCACACTTGAGTTAATCGCTGCTGCCACTTGGCCAATTCATCTCGTTGGGGGTCTTCCTCTTTTTCTCTGACCCTCCATCTTACCAAACATGGTATCCTTCTCCAGCGACTGATCCCTTCTGACAGTATGTCCAAAGTATGAGAGATGAAGTTTGGCCATCTTGGCCTCTAAGGAGCACTCTGGCTGCACTTCTTCCAAAACGGATCTATTGGTTCTTTTGGCAGCCCATGGCACTTTCAATATTCTCCTCCAACACCATAACTCAAAGGCATCAATTCTTCTACAGTCTTACTTATTCACTGTCCAGCTTTCACATGCATATGAAGTTATTGAAAATACCATGGCTTGGGTCAGGCACACCTTAGTCCTCAAGCTGACATCTCTGCTCTTCAACACTTTAAAAAGTTCCTGTGCAGCAGATTTGCCTAATGCAATACGTCGTCTGATCTCTTGACTGCTGCTTCTGTGAGTGTTGATCGTTGATCCAAGAAGAATGAAGTCCTTGACAACTTCAATCTTTTCTCCATTGATAAGAATGTTGTATATTGGTCCACTGGTGAGGATTTTATTGGTCCACTGGTGATCCACTGGTATGGTGCTGTGGGCATATGCACTGGACTGCAAAGTCATTTTGAAACGCAAGGTTGGTGGTTCAGGCTCACCAGCTGCTCCTTGGAAACTCTATACAGGGTCACTATAGGTCAGAACTGACTGGACGGCACTTAACAACAACAAGCAGCACTGTATTGAATATATACAGATAGAAACAGACATGGAAGCTGACACAGCATGAAAAGGATTTTAATATAAATGCTGAGGAGGGATTTTCTGCTCTTTGGAGATGAGGAAAACTTTACAGAAATGGTGATATTTGATCTCATCGTGGCAGTTCTTACTCTGAAAGAAAAATAATTAAGTTAATTAAGAACCCCATAAACAGAGGGAACATCTTGTGCCAACATACACACACATACACCAAAGACCTGTAAGTATATTCATGCATGTATGGACTGGTTGGAGTAGAGGGTATATGGGGGAAGAAGTAGGATCAGCTTTGTTTTTGTTTCTTTTTTCAAAAAAGACATCATGGAAAATGAGGCTGGAACTGTGAGAAAGACTTTGGACTTTATCTAGTAAGTATTTAAGAGCCAATAGACAATGTTATACAGATCAGAAAATAAGGGATGAACTGGAAAGACAGACGAAGCAATGGCAAAGAAACAAATTGAAAAGAGTGTGGTAGTTTCATGAGATATTATGACCTAAAGTAGATCGGTGTCAGGGGGTATTGGAGTTGGAGAGAAGGAGATGGAATTGAGAGTTTGTTTAATAGTAAAATCACAAAAATCTGGTGAATGTGGCATGAGGAAAAGGTTGTGAATAATATAAATCAATTCAAAGATTTATAGCTTGGGAAACTGGATGTTACCATGATGAAATAAAAAATATAGGAAAGGAGCAAGTTTCAGTAAGCCAAGAATAGATTCTATTTTTTACACTTTCAGATTATTATGTCTAGGAAATAGCCGGGTAGAAATACTCAGTGGTGGTGGTGGTGGTTGTGTGCTGCCGAGTCGGTTCTAACTCGAGCGACCCTGGTAGGGTTTCCGAGGTTATACATTTTTGTAGGAGCAGAAAGTGTTATCTTTCTCCCATGGGGTGACTAGTAGGTTTGAGCTGCTGACTTGTGATTAGCTACCCACCTCATAATCCACTACACTAGCAGGGCTCCTTAAATTGTTGTTAAGTGCCATCGAGTCAATTCTGACTCATAGTAACCCTGTTTAGAGTTTCTGAGCAGTGGCTGGTAGGTTTGAACTGCCAACTTGTGGTTAGCAATCAAGTGCTTATTCTATAGTACCCCACCAAGATTCCCCCTGAGATATCCAGTATATAATTGAAATACAAGTCTGAGATGAAAAAGCAGTTTGGAATGGAAATTAAAAATAAAAACTGAGTCATCAGTACACAGAAGGTGCTTGGTGCTGGTGCTGTAGGCGTTAAGTGAGGCTAAAACAGAAAAGGAGAATGCCAAGGGGGAGGATCTTAGGCAGTACCAGGCAGTGTTTAAGGTGAGCTGTAAGAGGAGGCTCAGTGAAGTTTCTGAAATGATGAAGAAACTTTAGGTACTTTGAGTCTTGGTCTATTTCATTGTATCAAGAATTTTTATTGATAATTCTCAGTACTATGAAGAACAGATTGGCTGTTCCATGAGTTCAACATCAAAAGACAAATAATAATAATTCAGCTCTCATGTCTGTAGAATTTTCTTATTATTCTTGTCAATCTAAAACATATGCTTTTAAAGAGTTGTTGTTAAGTGCCATTATGTTGGTTCCAACTCATAGTGACCCTGTATAGGGTTTCCGAGAAGCGACTGGTGAGTTTCAACTGCTGACCTTGCAGTCCAGTGCTTATCCCACAGATGTCACACCAGGATTCCTTTAAAGAGTAGTAAGATATATCTTCTTGATTTGACTTTTCCTTAGTAGGTTGGCTCACTAAACACCTCTTCTTCCTTTTCTCTTTCTTGTATGTTGTTGTTAAGTGTCTTGGAGTCTGCTCCACTCATATAGACTCTATAGGTTTTTCACAGGGTGGTTAGTGAGTTTGAACTGCCAAACTTGCAGTTAGCATTCCAGTGTTTATCGTACAGCGTCACATCAGACACGTCTGCTTCATTTTTTCATCTTCCTTGCATTTTGAGATGGCTCTGTAACAATGCTTCCACTGAGATGTCAGCAGAAGTCGAGAGATGTGCTAGGAAGGCTTTTGCTTCCCTGCCACAATGGGAAACAAGCTTCTTTCTTGCATGGCCATTTTCCCTTTCTTCTTCATTTCCTTGATTGCTGGGCCAAGACACCCAGCGCTGACACACATTTTATCTAGTAAGCAGTAATTAGATGTCTTGGGACTGAAGCATTTACAATCTATCTTCTGTTTTTAAAGGAATTAGCAGCCTGGCATTCTAGTATGTAATCAGGTATAGAATGTAGTGCCTATTGGGTGCCCTTCTAGCTAGCAGAACTGGCACTGTAAGATACTGTTCTTTGTTTTGAAGCTTTTTATGTTCACATCGCTAGCTCTCTTTCTGTACAGGTGTGTTTAAGGCTATGTAAATGAGGCTCAGCTCAGCTGAGCAGGCTGTTAATTTCCAAATTCAAACTTTTGAAGTATGAAAGGAGAAGTGTTCATTTAGATAGGGAGCAAATTCTAAACGAAGGAAGGATTCTGTAGGTCTTTGGACTTGAGATAAAATTTGGTTATAAATCCCTTACAATGAAAGACACTGAACTTTTTGTTGTACATGATTTCAAATGGTCTTAGTCACCCAGAGCTATGACTACTTCCTTAGTTAAGAGTATTATTTTTGGTGTGGGGGATCTGGGGAATGTGTGACTTTGATAGCTCTGATCTTTGAAGTTGATTCACACATTTTGGGTGGATAAAAAAGTTATTTCTTTAGGATTGTTGTTGGGTGTTATCAAGTCCAGGGTTTCTGAAGCTGTGGTGGGTTTGAACTACCCTTCTTGCTGTAAGCATGCTTAGCAAGCCAGTTGCTTATCCTAAAGCACAACATCAGGGTAATGCCACATAATTGTGACATTCTTTTGCTAAATATGAAGTATATATTTAAGATACTTGATTTGTTCATTGTTTTATGCTTCCCATATGCACAATTTGATTATTTTCAGCACCCTAATTTTAGAAGCTACTAGTATTCATGGTGTTGGAGAAGAATATTGAAAGTTGTTGGGGACCTGCCTCGACAGGGAAGTTTGGTTCACGAAGTAGGGAGATCTGGCAGCGAAAGAGATAGAGAAAGAATATACATAAAGACGCGACGAGAGAAGCAAAGAGACACCCCGAGACCAGAGTGGATGCAAGACTGGCAGGCAGACCCTGCATTGCAGGCAGCATCGCATTGCAGGCAGTAATGCATGCAGGATTCAATCTGCGTCCGTCTTTTATTTCAGGGAGGGATTTTACACAAAGGAAGAAGGGGATTATTAAGACAGGGTACAGAAATGAAATGTGATTAATCATTCAAAACAGGACACAATGATTTACAGGAACAAATTCTAAAATATACATCGCAAATTGTCTTAATAATCTCACATTCTTAATTTTCCAAAAATTCAAGCAAATTGTTATAAATTACTTTTAAAGCTCAAATCCTAAGGCAGCAACTCGAGGTTTCTCAAGGCTAATTAACATATCTATAGCACTTAATCTCTAATGGGTAAAGGTTAAAAGGATTTTAAAGGACTGAAGAGAGTCAAGCTGTTTCAGCTACCTGGCTTAGGCTTTCAGGAGGAAGGAGGACATCTGGGTTAATGGTTTACACCTGGGGACGATTTGAGGAGGTTGTCACTATTATTCCTTGAACAATACTCTGGAATTCGCCAATCTACTTTGAGTGAATTCCTTGGGCGGATTCTCTCCAGAGCCTCTTTGCGGAATCCCAGAAAACCTGCCTTTGGAACTTTTAGGGCCTCGGCTTTAGAAGAGGTTTTTGTTTTAATATTTGTCCATGGGTATCCAGGGCTCATGTATTAAGTTAATATCAAACATAACTGACTAATTTGATAAAGAATAGTTTGGACATGCTTGCCAGGTGGCCAGAGTTTGTTCCTCAGAGAGATTTGTTCCCAGAACCCTACGCACTGCCAACACAGTGGAGACATTAAGAGAAGCACATAAGAAACCATTTTCTCAGAAGCTACAATTACTGGAGTTAGAAGCATAGAATGAATAATAAGACCAAAGAAAATTATTCAGAGATAGCCCACCAGTGAGTTCGTAAAAGCCAATGAACCTCGGACGTCAGGAGGACACTTCCTTGGCCCTCAGGGTCCCTGGCTGGCAATCCTGAGTGGGCCTTCGTGTTGGATTTTCGTCCATAACACAGAGCCTCAGCATCTCAGTGCTTGCGGTCCCCAACAGAAAGTGCCATGGGATGCCAAAAGAACCAACAGATCTATGTTGGAAGAAATGCAGCCAGAGTGCTCCTTGGAGGCCAAGATGGCCAAACTTCGGCTCTCATACTTAAGACATATTGTCAGGAGGGACCAGTCACTGGAGAAGAATATCATGTTTGGTAAGGTGGAGGGTCAGAGAAAAAGAGGAAGACCCCCCAGCAAGATGGATTGGTAAAGTGACAGCATCAGTAGGTTCTAGCGTGGCAACCATAGTGAGGTTGGCCCAGGATCGGGCAGTGTTTTGTTCTGCTGTGCATTAGGTTGTTATGAGTCAGTACCAATTTGATGGCACCTAACAACAACAACAACAAAAGTATTCATGGAGGGGTCCTGGAAGTGTAGTACTAACCACAAGGTCAGCAGTTCAAATCTACCAGCTGTTCCTTAGGAGAAAGATGAACCTTACAAACCTATGCAGGGTCACTATGACCTGAAACCAACTCGAAGGAACACCAACACCATTACCACCAGTATTTTGGGGGATGACCTATCCATATACCTAACCTACATTTCTTCTCTTCAACTATTGTGACTTATACTTTCACTCACTTCAACAATTCAGTTCATTCTTGCTGCCACTCAGAAAAACTGTCTCTGAGATCATAAGTCTTATAACTTGTTCTGTGTTCATAACTTCCTGAATGCTCATTCCATCTGTTCTTTGACCTAGTGAAAATCATGTGTTTTCACATGATTTACTTCTTCAACCACTTAAACCATTTTTTTTTTTTTTTTCATCGCTCAACTTTGTAGTTTGTCCATGGTATTTCCCGGCTGTAGTCCTGGTTGTGGCACTATAGGATAAGCTCTGCACTGCTGACTTCAAGGTCCATTGTTCAAACCCACCAACTACTCCTTAGAAACCCTATACAAGATCGCTGTGACTTGCAGCCAACTCGATAGCACTTAACACAAGATTAATCCAAGCATTTATAATCTCTAGTTCTTTGTGAATGTGGCACTGAAGGATAAGCACTGGACTGCTAACCACAAAGTGTGCATTCAAACCCACCAGCTGCTCCTCTGAAACCCTATACAGGGTCTCTATGAGTTGGAGCTGACTCAATGGTACTTAATAGCAACAAGATTAATCCAACATTTGTAATCTCTACTTCTGTGTGCAAGTGGTGCTGTATGATAAGCACTGGTCTGCTAACCACAAGGTCTGTGGTTCAAACCTACCAGCTGCTCCTTGGAAACCCTATACAGCATCACTATGAGTCGGAACCGACTTGATGGCACTTAACAATAACAGCAACAAAGTTCTGTGTCTGTACAGTCAAGTCCTGCAGAATAAAACTAGCCATAGGAAGTTCAGTCTACTATATTCAGGGTCATTAATACCATTTGGAGTCTTGGTGCGGCACTGTAGCGTAAACATTGGATCACAAGGTCGGCGGTTCAAACTCTCCAGCTGATCCTCGGAAACCCTACCCAGGGTTGCTATGTATAGTGATATTTTCCAACAATACTTCTTAGAGTCCCTGGTCAGTGCTTACTCATTACCCACAGTAGCTTTTTCCCACCCTTACCCATTCTTCTCATAGTCCTGATGTGGTGCTGTAGGATAAACACTAGATCATAAGGTCGCCTTGAACTGCAAGTTCAATCTTACCAGCCGCTCCTTGGAAACCCTATACAGGATCACTATGGGTCAGAACCAATTTGAAGGCACTTAACAACAACAATCCATTCTTCTCATGATCCTGACACCACTTTTCTCATTGGCAGCAAATGGCCAGTTCACTCGCTCCAGCCCCCTCCTCACTTCACAGAAAAAGATAAGAGACCATCAAGTATGAACTTTTCTTCCAGATGCCTCTTACCCCAAAATATATTTACTTGCTTTCAAATTATGCTTCCTCTATTTTCCCTTCCTGTAACCTACAATGAGCTCTCCCTCCTCCTACCTGATTTGTTTCTTCTGTATTCATTGTTCCATGTACTCCTCCCTCTTCAATTCTATTTTTAAAGTTTTCTTTCCTCTAGTTCTTTGCATCCATGAATAATTTTCTCCTCTTTAAGCAACCAGACAATATTCTTTCTGGAAGTATTCCATACTCACTGCCTTTTTCCTCACCTTCGTAAACTGCTGTCACTTCTATGTTTTCCCCAACTACCGTAACCTTAAGGCTATTGATTACCTCGGGTTTCTCCTGAAAGTTTATGGAGAATGAAGGGCCATGAAGTTCTTCAGATTTTCATGATTTTTCTGAGTCTGTCTGTCTTAGATTACAAACTGCCACCATTTTGAATCAGTCAGTACCCTTTCCTTTCTCTTTTTATCTCATTTTCCCTTTCTTTCCCTAAAATTGTCCTTCCAAATAATGGGCACTTTATTGTTCTGAGTAGTTTGCTTCTTTTTGTTACAATCCTGGTATCTCTAGAACAGAAGTTAACAAAATAAAAACATAATTTATCTTTAGTTCATATAAATGTGTGATGTAGCTTCATGTAAGACAGAGGGTGATTAGTATTGTGGTGAACTTGAGTTTGCATTGTTGTTGTTGTTATGTGCCGTGGAGTTGGTTCCGACTCATAGTGACCCTGTACAGGGTTTCAGAGGCTGTAAATCTTTACGGGAGCAGAAAGCCTCATCTTTGTCCCGCAGTACAGTTGGTAGTTTCGAACTGCTGACCTTGCGGTTTGCAGCCCAATTCGTAACCACTATGCTACCAGAGCTCCTTTGAGTTTACATGCCCTCCTAAAAATATTAAAATTCTATTTAAAATAAAACAAAACACTACTGCAGACAAAACTGATCTGTATCCTCTTGGGATCCTCGTCTTACCTTTTATGATTTAAAAGGCCTAAATAAATATTTTTCTAAGAGTAATGTTTGTGTCGAAAATTAATGCTGTCCTTTTCCAGAATGTGAAAGAACAGCAGTAATTGAACATTTTAATTAAATTTTTTCTTGCATTTTTATGTAGAGATTTCAATGTAATAGTTATAGTTCTCTGCACTCATTCCATATATGATACCTGTAATCTGCTTTACAGAATTTTAAAAATACATTGATGTTTCAGTAAGTGTTGTTGTTGTTGTTGTTGTTAGGTGCATCGAGTTGGTACTGACTCATAGTGACCTTATGAACAGCAGAACGAAACACTGCCCAACCTCACTACTGTTGCCACACTTGAGTCCATTGATGCTGCCACTTAGCCAATCCATCTCACTGGGGGAGATGGATTTCTCTGACCCTCCACCTTACCAAACATGATATCCTTCTCCAGCAACTGGTCCCTCCTGACAATATGTCAGAAGTGTAAGAGACAAAGCTTGGCCATCATGGCCTCCAAGGAGCACTCTGGCTGCACTTCTTCCAACACAGATCTGTTGGTTCTATGGGCAGCCCATGGCACTTTCAATATTCTCCTCCAATGCTATAACTCAAAAGCATCAATTCATCTATCGTCTTCCTTATTCACTGTCCAGCTTTCACATGCATATGAAGTTACTGAAAATACCATGGTTTGGGTCAGGCACACCTTAGTCCTCAAGCTGACTGACATCTTTGCTCTTCAACACTTTAAAAAGGTCTTGTGCAGCAGATTTGCCCAGTGCAATACGTCATCTGATTTCTTGACTGCTTCTTCCATGAGTGTTGATAGTTGATCCAAGAAGAATGAAGCCCTTGACACTTCAGTCTTTTCTCTGTTGATAAGAATGCTGTTTATTAGTCCAGTGGTGAGAAATTTTGTTTTCTTTACATTGATATACAATGCATACCGAAGGCTGTGGTCTTTCTTTGATCTTCATCAGTAAATACTTTTAGTCCTTTTCACTTTCAGCAAGCAAGGTTATATCATCTGCATATCACAGGTAGCTAATGAGTCTTCCTCCAATCCTGATGCCATGTTTTTCTTCATAGAACCCAGCTTCTTGGATTATTTGCTCAGCATACAGGTTGAATAAATACGGTGAAAGAATACAACCCTGTCGCACATCTTTCTAAATTTTAAACCATTCAGTGTTCCCATGTTCTATTCGAACAGCTGTCTCTTGGTCCACGTACAGATTCCACATGAGCACAGTTAAATGTTCAGGAATACTCTTACTTTGCACTGTTGTCCACAGCTTGTGGTGATCCACACAATCAAAAGCCTTTGCGTAGTCAATAAAGCACAGGTAAACATGTTTCTGGTAGTCTCTGCTTTTAGCCAAGATCCATCGGACATCAGCAATGATATCCCTCGTTCCACGGCTTCTTCTGAATCCGGTTTGAACCTCTGGAAGTTCTCTGTCAGTGTGTGCTTGCAGCCACCATTTCTGTACTACCTTGAGTAAAACTTTACTTGCATGGGATATCAAAGATGTTGTCTGAGGATTTCCACATTCCTTTGGGTCATCTCTCTTTGGAATGGGCACAGATACGGATCTCTTCCAATCAGCCAGCTAGTTTTCCAAATTTCTTGGCATAGATGAGTGAGTGCCTCCTGTGTTGCCTCACTTTCTTGAAAGATTTCAATTTTTATTCCATCAATTCCTGGTGCCTTGTTCTTTGCCAATTCCTTCAGTGCACCTTGGACTTCCTCCCTCAGTATCATTGGCTTTTGATCATAAGCTACCTCTCGAAACGGTTGAGCATTAATCATTTCCTGTTGGTACAGTGACTCTGTGTATTCCTTCCATCTTCTCTTGATGCTTTCTGCATCATTCAGTAATTTGCCCAGAGAATCTTTCAATAATGAAAGTTTAGGGTTTAATTTTTCCTTCAGTTCCCCCAGCTTGAGAAATGCTGAGCGTGTTCTTCCTTTTTGGTTTTCTGACTCCAGTTCTTTGCACATTTTGTTGTAAAATGACTTTGTCTTCTTGAGCTGACCTTTGAAATTTTCTGTTCAGCTCTTGTACCTCCTCATTTTTTCCATTTGTTTTAGCATCTCTATGCTGGAGAGAAAGTTTCAGTGTCTGTTCTGACATCTATTTGGATCTTTTCCTTACTCTTGTCTTCTTAATGACTTTTTGCTTTCTTCGTGTATGATGTTGTTGATGTCATCTGTGATAAAATATGTTATTACTAGAGTGCTGTAGGATAAGCATTGAGCTGTTATCCACAAGGTCAGCGGTTCAAACCCAGCAGCAACTCAAGAGATAACTGAGAGATTTACAGTCTTAGGGGCTTTATGAGTGGAAATCAACTTGATAGCAGTGGGTTGCCTTTTTAGTTGGTATTGTTGTTGTTGTTATGTGCCGTGGAGTCGGTTCCAACTCATAGCAACCCTGTACAGGGTTTCCAAGGTGGTAAATCTTTACGGGAGCAGAACACCTCATCTTTCTCCCGCGGAACAGCTGGTAGTTTTGAACTGCTGTCCTTGCAGTTTGCAGCCTGATTCATAACCAATACGCTACCAGAGTTCCTTTGGTACAGTATACACATAATTTTTATATGCACTGGGAAACCAAAATGGAGTCCTGGTAGCACGGTAGGACAAGCATTGCACTGCTGACTCTAAGATTGGTGTTTCAAACCCACCAGCCTTCTCCCATAAAGTTTTACAGTCTCAGAAATCCTATATAGGGTCAATATGAGTCTCTGGCATCTTGAAATTATGTTTCTCAGCAGTATTAAAAGAATTAACTTAGTATTCACAGATTTTATACCTTTTGGGTCTTAGAATGCCTGATTCTTTCTCAGAATCATGAAATCTGTTTTCTGGGAAAAGCAAAAACTCTGTTTGGTCTCCTCATTTAGTAATTGGATGGTGGTGGTGGTGGTGTGCCATGGAGTGTTTCGACTCACAGTGACCCTGTATAGGGGTTTCAGGGCTGTAAGTCTTTATGGGAGCAGAAAGCCTCATCTTTCTCCCATGGATCAACTGGTAGATTCGAACAGCTGCCCTTGTGGTTTGCAGCCCAACTCAGAATCCACTAGGCTACCAGGACTCCTTTTCATTAATTAGACAGAGTCCAGAGTAATTTTTTCTTGTGCTTCCTTCAACCTTAATATGCATTTAGATTAACCTAGCAAATTAAGTTAATAAAAAATGTTACTTGAGCTCAGTTTCTTTTTTCTATATATTTATGATGTTATTAGGCTAATATTGACATAGGACTTTAAAAAGCACCTGAATGCAAAAAAAGCAAAAATCTTTACCACTGGATCAATAAACAACATCCATATAAAATGTAGAAAAATATGAAGTTGTCACAGACTTCATTTTGCATTGATCAACCGTCAACCCTCATGGAAGCAACTGTCAAGAAATCAAATGATGTATTATTGCATTAGGCAAATCTGCTGCACAAGATCTCTTTAAAGTGTTTAAGAGCAAAGATGTCAGTTTGA
>NW_006408618.1:3234025-3236774 GCF_000296735.1 Chrysochloris asiatica
TATTTTGTTTCACTGCAATGATTACAATCCCTTCTGTGTGCCATTGGTTAACAGCATTTGCCTCTATTCCTGCTTTGTTTTTGTTTTGTTTTGGTGTACACAAAAACATGCAGGAATACGGAATTGTTTAAATAGCTAGCCTCCTGCCCGCCAGCACACAGCCTTTCTCTTTCCATTATTCTGGAGTCTTCAGCTGCTCTATCTCTACATGACACCACCTCAGTCCCCATCTCTGCTATCGTTGCTTCTCTGGTCATGATCCCATGTTCCACTCATGCTTTTCCCTCTTGATGGTCCTTGGATCTTCTGTTCCTGGAATGTAAAATTTACTACTCCCACCTTTTTGTTACACAACTTCTACCTTTACAGTTTTGACAATCACAGTTGTTGTTATCATGACTAAAAACTATCATTGTTAGTCATGATAACAATTACTATTGAATCAAAAGAATTCTATTTCCATCTCCTTTCACCATACCTGTCTAGACAGATGGAAACTATTTGGTGGGAACTCTACCTTCCCCCCTTGCTCTGAAACTGAACTCCCTTTTGAAAACTTGTAAGCCAGCCACTTCATGCCTTTATAGCCTGCCCATTCTAGTTAACCAGTGTCTCAGCTTCCTGTCCCCATCCACCCTGTACACTGAGGAGATAAGCTTGATCCTTGATTTGAAGACTCCTTCCCTCTTGGTTGATATTTTGAACTACTATATCTATAACCAAAGATCAGGTTTATCAAATTATAGCAATCTACACTTGCTTACTTTATCAAATTTCTTTATCTTCTTCTAGTCTAGTTCTGATCATCAAAGCATACAAGATAAGTTAAATGGGTACCATCTGCAAGTTTGGGCATTCTTGCACACCTCTCCCCCATTTCATATCAGCTGGACGCTTTACTCCCAGCTCTTGTCCCCAATGATTAGGTTACTGTTCACGGGCTTAGGAGTTCCCAGGTATCCCCAGCTTTGGACCAACCAACCCTTCCTCTTCTCTCTTTCTCATCTCAAGGTCGACAGGAGTCTATGTAACATGACTGAGCTCAGCTCATGTCTTCATTACTAGCTTTCTCCCACTTCCACTCACAAGTAGACCAACATAGTCACCAGCAAGCTTATAAGCCTATTCATGTCTTCCCTTTGAGTTTCTTCAATCTTGGAATGGGTTTTGCCCCATAGGGTCATGATGGCTTGCCTTGAAGGTTCCCAGGTGGGTAGCTTGCTTGTTCTTGTAATAGCCAAACAGTTTACTGTGGTTTTTGTTGTTGTTGTTTCTGCTGGTCTTTTATTTCAAGAAGTATCTTCTGTTCCTCTAGCCTCTACAGCTTGGTCTGTATGTCTTTTCATGTGGGAATTCCCCACCTCAGAAGGTTCTGAATGGGACTCAGGATTCCACCTAAGGTCCTATACTCTACAAAAGCTCCACAAGAAGCCTATTTCACTCGGCAAGTTCTAGAACGCCTTTTAAGTATTCCAATGAGTGGTAGGCTGAGGATGGGCTTACAAACTTTCTGTAATCATATTTCTTGATATTCCTTTCTATCCCTCTCAAGTGTGTATTTTACAATAGTAGGCAAGGGAAACCAATATCCATAATACAATCACCTTGCATTATGCCCCCTCTTTTACCCTTTCATATAATGTCTGGTTCCCTGCCTCACAGACCCCTGCTGTTCCAACACTGAGTATACATCACTATTTACCTCTGTCTCATTTAGCCCATGCAAACCTTCCTGTGTGTTCCCCTGTCTTCCTTGTTCTTCCACCCTCCTCCTACTTCCTGTGTCTTGCCCCCCTCTTCCTTGTACATTGCCCTCCCCTCACCCAAGCTGTGATGTTGCTATCCCCAACCTGTGACTTACTGTCCTCTCCCACCTATAGTAACTAATAGAGTTGTTTGTTTTTTTTTTCTTTTAGTATGAACATCTTTTCTTAAGTTTTTACAGTAATGGTCTTATGCAATATTTGTCGTTTTGTGAACAAACATTGCAACATTGTTTCCTCTCCTTTACCCCTACAGCCTATGTCTCCATCCCTATATCATCAAGCCTTGTTATTCCAAGGCTGTGTAAATGTCTCAGTCCACCTCTGTTCCATCTAGCCTATGTATACTTCCCCGAGTCTTTCCCTATCTTCCCCACTCCCTTGCTCTCCTCCCCACCTTGTGTAGTGCCTGCCCCCTCCTAGCTTAAGTTTTTACGATAATGGACTTATGCAATATCTGCCTTTTTGTGCCTGTCTAATTTCACTCAGCATTGTGTCCTCCAGGCTCATCCATGTTATGCAGTGTTTTGCAGCTTCATCATTATACTTCAAGGTAACATAGTAGTCCACTGTGTATACGTACCAGAGTTTGTTTATCCATTCTTCTGTTGATGGTCATTTGGGTCCTTTCCAGTTTTTTGCTATTGTGAATGAATGAACATTGGCATGTACACATCCACTCACGTTCTGACTTGCATTTCTTGTGGATATATACCAAGTAGAGGGATTGCTGGATCATAAGGTATTTATGTTTCCAGCTTTCTGAGGAAGTACCACTCTCCAAAGTGGTTGAACCAATTTGCAGTACTACCAGCAATGTAGTAGGGTCCCAGTCTCTCCATACCCTCACCAACATTTGCTGTCCTCTGCTTTTTTGAATTTTGCTGTTACTGCTGGTGTGAAATAATATTTCATTGTGGTTAATATTTGCATTTCTCTAATGGCTAAGGAATGCTTGCTGAAAGTGAAGAGGACTTGAAACATTT
>NW_006408618.1:3239069-3246296 GCF_000296735.1 Chrysochloris asiatica
AAAGTGCCATGGACTGCCAAAAGAACCAATAGATCTGTTTTGGAAGAAGTGCAGCCAGAGTGCTCCTTGGAGGCCAAGATGGCTAAACTTTGTCTCTCATACTTTGGACATATTATCAGGTGGGAAGAATCGCTGGAGAAGGGTGTCATGCTGGGTAGGGTGGAGGGTCAGAGAAAAAGAGGAAGATCCTTAACGAGATGGCTTGGCAGGTGGCATCATTGATGGTGTCAAGTGTGGCGGCGGTAGTGAGGTTGGCCCAGGATCGGACATTGTTTCATTCTGCTGTGCATGGGGTTGCTGTGAGTCGGTTCCGACTCGATGGCACCTGACAACAACATCAAAGATTTACAGGCTCAGAAACCCTGTGCAGGGTCGCTATGAATTGGAACTGGCATATAACAACAACAATGGCTAAGGAGTCCTGGTGTGGTGCTGTGGGTTAATGTGCCAGACTGCAAAGCCATTTGATCTGCAAGGTCGGCAGTTCAAGTTCACCAGCTGCTTCTTGGAAACCCTACTATACAGGGTCGCTATGGGTCGGAACTAACTCGAAGACACTTGACAACAACAATAGCTAATTTTTTTTTTTTTTTCTTAAACGATTTATTGTGAATAAATGTCATAGTATACATGGGAGAACATTAGGTATAGGTCAAGTTCATCAAATTGTATGAGAATATATTTTTTTTTTTTCCTCTTCTTTTTACTTCTGGTTGAGCTCCGATCATCCAGTCATCGAAGCCAGCACAAGTAGGTATTATCTGCAAGTTCGGGTGTTCGTATGCATATGCCCTGTCTTCTTATCAGCTGGACGCCTCACTTTCCACTGTAGTCCTCTGTGGCTATGTCACTGACTCTGGGCCAATAGCTAATGATCTTGAATATTGCTTCATATGTTGGTTTGCTGCCAGAATGTCTTCCTTAGTGAAATTCTATTCATGTCTTCTGCCCATTTTTAAATTGATTATTTGTCTTTTTCTTGTAGATGTATGGTGTGGTTGTTAAGTACCATCAAGTTGATTCCCACCCATAGCGACTCTGTATAGGATTTCCAAGGAGTAGCTGGTGAGGTTGACCTTGGAGTTCAAACGACTTTGCAGTCTGATGCATTAGTCCAAGGGGCCACACAGTGTAGTTCCTGATAAATTTTAGAGATTAGTCCTTTGACTGATGTGTTGTTGCAAAAGATTCTTCCCAGTCTATGGGCTCCCTTTTTACTCTTTTAGTGAATTCTTTTTTTTTTCTTTCGGTTTTTTATTGTGAACTGAGTAATAGTTTACATAGGAGAACATGAGCTCTACACCATTGTTTCATTGTGAGGATTACAGTCTCCTCCGTGCATCATGACTCAACAGTATTTGCTTCCGTTACCTCTGGTGGGTTTTTTTTTTGTTGTTGTTGTTCTTTGTTTTGTTTGGGGGGGTAGCAGGGCGATATACACAAAAACACCCAGGAATAAATTTTTTAAAAAACCAAAGGACACATTCTGCAAGCCTACCTCCTGGCCGCCAGTGCTCAGTCCCTCTCTTTCCCTGAGTCTAAAGTGATGAATTCTTTTGATGCACATAAATTTCTAATTTTTAGTATGCCCCAGCATCGAATTTGTTCTCTCTTGTTTGTGCGCTTTTTGCCATGTTTGATAGTATATGTATGCCATATATTAGAGCCCTTAAGTTTCTCCTTAGTTTTTCAAGGATATCTTTATAGTTCTGGGATTTACATTTAGATCTTTAATCCATGTTGAGCTAGTTTTCATTTATGGTGTGAGGTATAGATCTTGTTTCATTCTTTTGCAAATTGATTTCCAGTTTTGCCAGCACCATTTGTTGAAAAGACTATTTCTTCCCCATTTAATGCATTTTGGCTCTTTGTCAAAGATCAGTTGACTGTATGTGGATGGGTTTACTTTGGGGTTCTCAATTCAAGCCATGGCATTTTCAGTAGCCTCCTATGCATGTAAAAGTTGGACAGTAAATAAGGAAGATCATAGAAGAATTGATATGTTTGAGTTAGGGTGTTGTAGGAGAATATTGAAAGTACCATGGACTGCCAAAAGAACAAATAGATCTGTGTGTTGGAAGAAGTGCAGCCAGAATGCTCCTTAGAGACCAGGATGGCAATACTTAGACTCTCATACTCAGACATAGTATCAGGAGATATACATAGTGGTTACGAATCAGGCTGCTAACATCAGTGTCGGCAGTTCAAAACTACCAGCCATTCTGCAGGAGAAAGATGAGACTTTTTGCACCTCGGAACCCCTGTAAAGGGTCACTATGAGTTGGTACCGACTCCACTGTACTTAACAACATCATCCCTGGAGAAGGACATCATGCTTTGTAAAGTAAAAGGATCTGCAAAAAGAGGAATACCCTAATAAGATTGATTGGCACAGTGGCAGCAGCAATGGGCTCAAGCGTAGCAACAATTGTGAGAGTGACACAGGACCTTGCAGTGTTTTTCGTTCTGTTGTTCATAAGGTTGCTATGAGCCAGTACCAACTCATTGGCACCTAACAACAACAACAGCAAAGCTAACTGAAAGGTTGACAGTTTGAACCCACCAGTTACTTTGGGAGAGAAAGATGTAACCATCTGCTTCTGTGAAGGTTTATAGCCTTTGAAACCCTATGGTGTACTTCTGCTGTGTTCTGTAGGGTTACTAAGACTTGCACAATAAAGTTTGCTCCCCCAAGTCTGTAATTAAAACTTTTCTTAGGATTCTTCTTCGATACCTAGAGAAGAGGGCATCATCTGGAAGTCCATTGTTTATTTCACAGATATGTTTTTCTTGGCTACATGATGCTTAATAATTATTTTGAATTAATTTGTTGTTGTTGTTGTTGTTGTTAAGGACTATTGTATCAATTCAACTCGTAATGACCATGTATAGGATTTCCAAGGTTTTAAGTCTTTACGGGAGCACAAGGCCTCAGTTTTCTCCCACAGAATGGTTGTTGGGCTCAAACCACTGGACTTGTGGTTAGTAGTCCAGTGTTTTTCTTACAGAGCCACAGCACTCCCATTTAATTTAATATATTGAAAAATTTGAAGATTTCTAGCCTCTGGAAAAATTGTAAATTTTCTCCTAGAACAAAATAGTCTCCATCTTTCCACTCTCCTATTAGCCGCACTCACGTTTCATTCATTTACCTTTGGGTTTATCCACAGGAGATATTTGCTACTGAAGTCCTACTTCCCCAACTCACCAATGAACTTTTACATTAATAGAAGGAAAAAAGAAAACTTTTTATTGGCATCTTGTACATTTTTGAAATGCATACCTATTAATCTGTAGCTCAGATTAATGCCACACCCTGTCCCTGCCAGATTTTAGAGTGTGTATTCATCAGACTTCAGAAAACCTGTTAATATATATTGTGACAAGGTGTGATCAAATCTATTTCTAGGACATTATCATAGTTACTTTTTAAAGGTGCCCAGAAAAATACACTTTTCTGCAAGTTGAACTCTTTGGACGTGATGAAAATGATGGAGGGCATAGGTTTAGATTTTTAAAGTATACATTTACAAAGGCAAATATTCGGGGGGAAAAAACTAAACTCCTTGATATCTAGTCAATTGCAACTCATAGTGACCCAATAGGACACAGTAGAACTGTCTCACAGGGTTTGCAAGACTGTGATTTTCACAGAAGCTGACTGCCACATCTTTCTCCTACAGAACAGGAGATTCTCCTGCACAACAGGATTCGAACTACCAAACTTTTGGTTAATAGCCGAGTGCTTTAAAAACTGCACCACCAGGCTGATGAAATGAAATGCGGATAGATCTCTTGTGATACAATAGTGAATAATTGTTATCAGGACTGATTGTGAAGGTTGGAAATGTAGGTAGACGTTTGTAGCAAGGAGGGGAGGTCCCTAGGACCATCAAGGGAGAAAAGGGGAGAGTGGGACCCTACCCAGAGAAGCAGTGAGGCCTGAGATGGAGCCAGAGAAGATGATGTGGAGAGATGGAGTGGCTGGGGACTTGAGATCCAGAGAGGGAAAGGGGTTGTGTGGTTGGGGGGTGGAGGGGGAAGCAGGCTTGCAGGGTATACCATTTGGTTGGGTGATGATGCATGGACGGGATGGTACTATGGCAATGAAACGATATATGATAGAATGAATGTAAAACTTATGTTTTCCCATGTAAACTGACACACAATTCACAATAAAACATTTATATATTTTTTTAAAAAAGTGAATTGTGAAGAGATTTGAGGAACAAACCTTTCAAGAAGTAATGCAGTTCTGAAGCAAAATTAGTCTTGTTAACATGTTGTAAAAACAGCCAGAAAGTGAGTATGGCTGGAGAACAAATGAATTCAGAGAAATGTTCAAGCAGGAAGAGCCAAGAAGAGTCATGAAGAACTTGATAAAACTTAGACTTTAGTTTTTTTTCCAAATGTTTGAGGATTTTGAACAAAGTCATAATGTAATCTTAATTTTCTAAGGAATGACTTTAGTTATTATGTAAAGAAGAGAATATGAATTAGCAAAAGTGGGAACAAGAAGATCACTCAAGCGTGTATTGCAACAATTCTATACAGTAAGAAAGATGATAATAGCCTATGCTAGATAGCTGCTACTGTAGGTGTAGCGAAATTGTTGGATTGATGATATTATATGAAGGTAAATGACAGGATTTGCTGATGGATGGGGTTTGAGAGTGTGTGGAAGGAAGGGACTCTAAGGTTTTTGGCCTGAGCAAATGGAAGAACAGACTTGCCTTTTATTAACCTGGGGAAAACTATGGGAGAGACATATTGGAGCACATAGAAAATAAAATCAAGGAATCAGTTTTAGATATATCAGTGAGCTATATTGTCTATGAGTGATGGTAGAACAGTCCAGTGAATCAAAACTCAACAGTATTCATGTTGTTGTTGAGGTTGTTAGGTGCTGTTGAATTGGTTCTGACTCATAGCAAACATTTGTACAATAGAACAAAACACTACCCTGTCCTGCGTTATCCTCACAGTAATTCTTAACGCTGGAGCCCATAGTTGTCGACACTTTGTCATTTATCTTGCTTAGGGTCTTCATTTTATAAGGAAGAATTAAAGAAAAATGATTCCATGTTCATTGTCAAAAAGAACATTCAAGATATTTTCTGAAGTATGAAGCTGTCAGCGATCTGAAGATATCCATATGCTTGTAACAAAGACCAGGTAAAACAACTGTTATTCAAATTAATGCACTAACCACTAATGCCAAGTATAACGAAATTGAAGATTTTTACCAAGTTCTGGTGTCTGCAATTGATCAAATATACAATAAAGATGCATTAATAATTCAAAACAAAAATGAGATATCATCTCACACCAGCAATAACAGCAAAGATAAAAAAAGTAGAGGACAATAAATGCTAGCAAGGATATGGAGCAACTAGGACGCTCCTGCATTGCTGGTGGGATTTCAAAATAGTCCAACTTCTCTGGAAAGCAAAATGGTGCTGCTTCAGAAGGTTGTAAATAGAAATATCTTATGATCCAGCAATTTCTCTACTTGTATTTTACCCACCAGAAATACGAGCCTTAACATGAGTAGATACATGCACACCAATGTTCATAGCAGCACTATTTACAATAGCAAAAAGATGGAGACAGCCTAAGTGCCCATCAACTGAAGAATGGATAAACAAACTGTGGTACATACACACAATGGAATATTATACTACCTTGAAGAACAAAGAAGCTGTAAGCTATCACATAACATGGATGAACCTTGAGGACATTATGTTAAGTGAAATTAGTCAGTCACAAAATGAGAAATACTGCATGGGACCACTGCTGTAAAAGACTAAGAAAAAGAACCCATACTAAAGGAGGGCAGGGATTCATTTTTTGCTGGTAACCAGGATGTGGGAGACAGGGTGAGGGGAGGGAAGGGAAGGTGGAGCACAGGTTAGGGAATAGACATAGGATACTTTGGGTGCTAGGGAGGGGTGCAATACACAAGAAGGGGGAGGGTAATGGAAGAACAAGGCAGATGGGAGAATAGTTAAGCAGGTTTGCAAGGTCTAAGTGGGACAGGTTTGCAAGGGCTAATAATGATGTATTGACAACCTTGGAACAACAGGGCTCTGAGATACAGGGATTGAGACATGGTTGGAATGGGGAAAAGAGAGGAAATAATGTTAAGATGCTTGGCTGTCTTTTGATTCTTGGTTATCCTTGCATGCCATTATAAAACAGACACTTGATGGGGAGAGCAAGGAATAGCCAGAAATATCACCATAGAAAGCTTGTAAGTCTGTCTTCTGCCTATAACTGATTGGAATACCTAAAATAGTGCTACAATGTGCCCTGTGAGGGAGGCTTCCTGCGGAGCCTCTGCATGATATAAGACCATAGGTGGAATCCTGATCCGCATCCAGAATCTTCAGAGGTGGAAATTTCCACTTGAAAGGACAAGCAGACCAGCCTGGAGTGGTTAGAAGAACAGAAGATACTTTTTGAAAGAAAGAACGAAAGGAAAAATACAAAACAATAACCGTAGTTCCACTGACTACTACAAGAACAAGCAAGTTGCTTGCCCAGGAGACATCAAGGCAAGGGGTCGGGTCCCCTCAGGGAAAACCCTCTTCTGAGACTAAGACTCAATAGGAATACACAAGCAGACATGTGCTCTGACTGGTGACCACAGTGGTCACCGATAAGGGGAAGTCACCAATAAGGGAAAAACAGCAGTGAAGCTGCGAGCTAAGTCCAACCATGTTCAATACACTCCTGTGAACCCGGGTGGATACCTGGTTGGCTAGCAGTTTGGCAAGACCTGGGGACTCCTAGACCCAGTGACATAGCCACAGAGGACTAGAGTGGAGAATGAAGCATCCAGCTGATAAGAAGAGAGGGTGTATGCACAAGAACACCCACACTTGCAGATGTTGTTGTTGTTGTCAGGTGCCATCGAGCTGGAACCGACTCCTAGCGACCCAATGCACAACAGAACGAAACAATGTCCGATCCTGGGCCATCCTCACTACCGCTGCCACACTTGAGTCCATCAGTGATGCCACCTGCCAAGCCATCTCGTTAAGGATCTTCCTCTTTTTCTGTGACCCTCTCCACCTTACCCAGCGACTGTTTCCTCCAAACAATTTGTCCAAAGTATGAGAGACTAAGCTTAGCCATCTTGGCCTCCAAGGAGCACTCTGGCTGCACTTCTTCCAAAATAGATCTATTGGTTCTTTTGGCAGTCCATGGCACTTTCAGTATTCT
>NW_006408618.1:3250406-3294040 GCF_000296735.1 Chrysochloris asiatica
ACATACCTTTCCCAATTTTAAAACATTCAGTGTTCCCATGTTCTGTTCGAACAACTGCTTCTTGGTCCAGGTACAGATTTCTCAGAAGTACATTTAAGTGGAGGGGCTGCAAAGGCAAGAAGTGACTGGCTTACCAGCTTTCAAGAGGGAGCCTAGATCCAGAGGGCATGAAGGAAGGTAGAATCTCCACTGAGTAGTATCCAGTCTGTATGGGCGGGGTTGTTGTAGTTGTATTTAATGGATGAATGTTTGTTGGTTTGTTCTTAGGCTCTCACCAGCTGTTTCCTGTTGCTGTAGTTAGAGATTGGAAACCATTCTTGTTTGCCTTCTTTGCACCTTAACTTTGTGTGGGTTTGACTGGTGTTGACTACTGTCTGTCATTGATCAAGTGGCACAGGAGCTGGTATTGACTCTTGTCCAGTGAGTGGAACTACAGAGAGTACAGTTGTGGCTGGGCTGTATGGGCACAGTTGCTGTCTCCTGTCCAGTGGAAAAGAGAAAACCACATTCCCCACCCTTGACACACACAAGAAAACAAAATGGAATTTTTTTTTTTAAAGGAACCAACAATAAAAAAAGAATACTTAGAAGCGAAAAAGTAAATAAATACAGCTATCAGAAAAAAGCACATGAAAAACTTAAAGACTAAAGAGGGATGTAGAAATGGAGCTATACACGAGAAAATAAAAGGAAGAAAAATTTTTTAAATTTTAAATGTTTATAAAAATCAGAGAGAAAGATGAAAAGAAAAAGAAACAATAGTAAAGAAAGATTAAAAGAGAAAAGAAAAAACAAAAAAAGAAGGTAAATGAAAATCAGAAGTAAAGATGGAAAAACAAAAGTTGAGATGTTGTTGCTAAGTGCCGTCGAGTCACTTCCGACCCATAGCGACCCTGTAAATAGAAAGGATAAAATTCAAGGGAATGTAAAGAGAAGTAGAAGAAGAAAGACTAAAAAACAAAAACAATGATACCAAATATCCAATGGCAACAGCCATAATTAATTAAGGAATTAAAATAAATTGAGACATATTAACTGAGGAATTGAAATAAAGAAATGAGACACGGGGGAACCTGCACATGAAGAATTCATTGTCTTTGCAAAGCAACAATGAAATACTTTATTTTCTTTTTCTTTCTTTCTTTCTTTCTTTTTCTCTTTGGATGGCAGAGCCACAAAGAGTTGTTTTATTATTTTTATGCACAGATCACTAGTTAAATTTTTCTCTTGTTAAATCATTCTCTGATTTATTCATGATTTTATTAGTATCCCTTTTACTTTAGATTTTTGACTCTCCTACACTTAAGTATATTCTCATTAAAAGTTAGAAGCCACACATTAGCTACATTTTATTCTACTTGTAATCATAGCTAGTTTTAATACTTATAGTAACAATATTCTTAAGACTGCTAGGAGACAGGATTTGTCAATTGAATTACTACGAGCTTAGGTTTAGTGATTTGTAAACATTCTTCTTTGTAGCCTTAGTTTAAGGCAATAAAGAATCCCACAGCCATAAATAAGGGCTGTGGGTACAAGAATTCCTGAAAACAATTAGATAAAGGCTATAGGTATATACAGATACTAAATAAAAAATCTGACTTAGACTTTCTTAAATTAATGATCAGTAAATTAGAGAAGTTGTTTTTCATAGCCCCAGTTTCCCTGATAAGTGATGCTTTTGTAGGCTATAAACAGATAGTGTATGGAAGAAGTTAATTGCACGTAACAACTAAAATTAACAAGACTTAATAGACAAAGGTTAAGAAACATATGTGAAGGTTAACTTGCTTCTCAGAGAAAAGAACAGATTTATGTAGGAACAAATGTTTAACTAAAAGGTTTCAAGGCGCCTGAATGTCTCCTATGCCTTGAGATAATGTTTTTGCTGTAACTTCTCATCCCTGTTGTAAATTTAAGAACTGTAAACCATGAGGAATGTGCCCCAAGATAGATTGTACCTTGATGTCATTGATTACTATGAATGCAATGTTTTCTGTAATGGTATATAAGGGGGTTGTAAGATAGAACAAAAAAGAAGGGAGGAAGGGAAGAAGTAGAAGAAAGAAGTAGAAGTAAGTAGAAGTAGCGGTAAGTAAGAATAGAGGCAAGAAGTAGAGGTAAGAGTAAGTAGAGAAAGGTAGAAGAAAGAAGTAGAAAAAAGGAGAGAGGTAAGAGATGTAGAGGCAAGAGTGAGAGAAGTAAGTAGAAGCAGAAGTAGGGAGAGAAGAAGGAATATGAGGTGGAGAGGAGACAAGACAAAAATGGAGGGGGAGGGTACAGGGAGTAATGTAGAGAAGAAGCAGGGGAGTGGAGTAGTGAAAGTAGTAATGTAGATAATTAGGAGTAGTAGTGTAGAAAGAAAAAGAATAAGAGTAATGTAGAGAAGGAGACAGTAAAGAAATGGAAGGAGGGAAAGGGAGAAAAGAAACAGCAGGAGGGGAGCAGGAGAGGAGAGAATGAAAGCAGGAGCAGGGGAGGGGAGAAAGGAAGCAGAAGAGATGAGCAGGAGAGCAGGGGAGTAAAGAATGAGCAGGACAGTACAGAATGAGAGAAGTAGAGTATTAGAGTAGCCATAGAAATAATAATAATAAAGCATGTAATAAGAAGATTTTGAATTTATCATGACCCATGACTCCATGTAATCCTTATCGCCGACGTCCACACCCGCCTTCGGAAAAAATCCTGGAATAAATATGCAGGGGCTAGCTCTCGGCAATCCAAACCTAGGAAAGGGTAAAAAACTTGCAACTGTTGGACATGGAGGGGAGAAAGTTTTGGGGGTTCCTGCAAGCCAAGGAGCTCACAAGATGGGTGTAGTAGGGGTATGACAGAGTTCCTGGCCTTAGATGGAGTTCCTGTCAGCCTCATTGTTATCTATGTTCAGGGCACTCACTCCAGAAGTAGTCCGTGGAGGATCTTGATGGAGCTGGCTTCAGTGTCTGTTAGGGCCACAGGGCAGCTGGAGGCAGGGTAACTGGTTAAATGCTCGTCTGATGGCTCTGCAGGTTCTGTAGGTCTGGAGCTGGGCCTTCTTGAATCCAGGTACCAAAGTGGCACAGCTGGCCTCCACCTCTCACTGACATGGCTCTGAACTCCTGGAGACCAGGGACTCTGCTAGGAATGGATGAGGGTGAGATCTGGCTACAACTCTAGTCACCAAGGGAGCATAGGAAAAAAGAAGGAACCATACCGTACCTTTCCCATCACCTGTGTGAATCTTCTGTTGCCAAAAGCTTCTCACAAGATGATTGGGCCACATCCTGCCTGCTGGTCACCCTTCAATCTCCCTCTCTTGCTGTCCTTGCTCAGCTTCTCCTAGGAAGAAGCACTCAATCCACTTCTCGAATCTTTCCTCCAAAGTTTAGAGTTCCAGAATTTTCATCACTCTCTTTGTCATTTGTTCTCTCATATCTTTGTTGTAGAGGGCCTGTGTAGCTGGTCTGCCTAGTCGGTCATTTTGCTGGAAGTCTCCTAAACATAATTTTTAAATGGTTGCCGCAGTACTACCACAGAAATTGCCAGAAATTCAAGCCAGAGTCAGAAGAGGATGTTGTCGTGAGTACCATCAAGCCCATTCCAACTCATAGTGACCCTATGCACAACAGAACAAAATGGTGCCCAGTCTTGCACTATGCTCATAATTATTATTTTTCAACCCATTATAGGTGCCTCAGTGTCATTTCATATCATTGGGGTCTTCCTCTTTTTTGGTGACCCTTGGTTTTACCAAGCATGGTGTCTTCCAGAAACAGGTTGTTATGACATGTCTGAAGTATGACAGATGAAGTCTTACCATCCTGGCGTCTAAGGAGCATTATTGCTGCACCTTTCAAAGACAGATTTGTTTGCTCTTCTGGTAGTCTTTGATACTTTGAATATTCTTGTCCAACTTTCCATATGCATATGGGGCTATTGAAAATACCATGGTTTGGGCCAAGCACATTTCAGTCCTCAAACTGACATCTTTGTACTTGAACACTTGAGAAAGGTCTTATTGCAGCAGATTTGCCTAATGCAGTACATCATTTGATTTCTTGAATGCTGCTCCATTGAGTGTTGATTGTGGATTCAGGCAAATTGAAGTCCCTGACAACTTCAATCTTTTCTCCATTTATCATGATGTTATTTACTGGTCCAGTTATGAGGCTTTTTGTTTACTTTACATTGATGTGCAATCTATAATGAAGGCTTTGATATTCATCTATAAATATTTTAAGCCCTCTTCGCTTTCAGCAAGCAAGGTTATATATCATCTGAATATTGCAGTTTGTTAATAAGTCTTCCTCCGATCCTGATGCTACATTCTTCTTCATATAATCCAGCTTCTCAGATCAATTTGTTCAGCATACAGGTTGAATAACTATGGTGAAATGCTACAACTCTGGCGCACACCTTTCCTAATTTTAAACCATTTAGTAATTTGGTTTAAACCCTTGTTACTTTCTAGCACTTGCCTCTTGGTCTGTGTATAGATTCCATGTGAGTACAGCTAAGTGTTCTGAAAATCCCCATTCTTCACAATATTATCCATAATTTGTCATGATTCACACAGTAGAATGCATTTGCATAGTCAGTAAAGCACAGGTCAGCATCTTTCTTGTATTCTCTGCTTTCAGCCAAGATCCATCTGATGTCAGCAGTGATATCCTACATTCCACATCCTCTGCAAATGCTGGCTTGAATTTCTGCATGTAGAATGAAGGATATCATTGCCAACATCAGATAGATCTTGGCAGAAAGCAGAGAATACCAGAAAGATGTTTACCTGTGTTTTATTGAGTACCCAAGAGCATTGAACTGTGCAAATCATAACAAGTTATGGATCACATTGTGAAGTATGGGGATTCCAGAATACTTCTTTGTGCTCATGCAGAATTTGTACATAGACCAAGAGGCAGTCTTTCAAACAAAACAAGGGGATAATGCATGGTTTAAAATCAGAAAAAATGTGTGTCAGGATTGTATTCCTCTTCAATTCATGTGCTGAGCAAATGTGAGATACCGACTACATGAAAAAGAGTGTAGCATCAAGATTAAAGGAAAACTCAACAACAGCATGAGGTAATGCAGATGACATGCTCAAAGGGAAGAGGACTTGAAGCACTTACTGATGAAGATTAAAGACAAAAACCTTCAGTGTAGATTACACCTCAATGTAAAGGAAACAAAAATCCTCACAACTGAACCAATTAAGCATCATGATAAATTGGAGGAAAGGTTAAAGTTGTCAAGAATTTCCTTTTTACTTAGGTCTACAATTAATACTCAGGGAAGCAGCATTCAAGAAATCAAACAACTTACTGCACTGGGCACATCTGCTGCAAAAAAACCTCTTTAACGTGTTAAAAATCAAAGATGTCACTTTGATGACTACGTGTTACCTCATATTCATGCAAAAGCCAGACACTAAATAAGGAAAACCAAAGAAGAATCAATGCATTTGAATTATGTTGTTGTCCAAAACTGTTAAATATGAACTGTCAGCCAGAAGAATGAGCAGATTTGTCTTGGAAGAAGTACAGCTAAAATGCTTCTCAGAAGCAAGGATGGCAAGATTTCATCTATCAGGAGGGATCAGTCCCAGGGAATAACATCAGGCTTAGTAAAGCAGAAGGTCAATGAAAAAGAGGAAAACCTAACACAGTGACTGCCACAGTGGGTTCAGACATAGCAATGTTTGTGAAAATGGCACAGGTTCAGGCAATAGTTGATCTTGTTGTACATAAGGTCACTAGGAGTTGGCACCTACCAACAGCAAACTTTCAAAAAGAAGAATGAAGATAATGTAGAAATTACTTTACATTTTAATTTGGTGAAATACAAAAATGTTTATATCTGAGGTCAGCAGTACCATCTTTATGTATATAATTCAGGTTGTAACAGTACTTTCATTTAAACATATAATAGGAATAGGAATTTGAAAAATTGTTTTTCTTCAGTGGGTTTTTTTAAGATGCTTGTTTGTAATCACTGTTTGGTAACTCGTGTAATTTATTCTTTTAGCATGTGCTACATGCAAGACATTAAATACTGTAGTTAAAGCTCCCTTGATTGTTTATGTGGGTGATAAAAATAATTCTGTAACAGTTCAGCTCTGTGCTTTTAGCCTTTAAACTGTCAAGCATAAACAAGTGCTGTATCTACCAGATGTGAGGAATTTTGAACAGTCCATATTCTAGAATTAGAATTACTTGTGAGTTAAAGCCAAGTAGAAAGATTAAACTTTTACATACTTTGAAAGAATGAATTGCTGTTGATGGAAGAAAAAACCATGTTTTTTATTTTATGACATTGTAATGAATATGCAGTTTCTTCTTCCCAAAATGCCCTTTTATAGTTTCTTCTCTTTCTTTCCAGAAGATTGTTCAACACCCTAATGTTTTCTTAGACTATAGCTCTTGTCAGCTCTTGGAGAAAGGACTTGGTAGAATTACTATCCTTGCAGTGGAAATATTAGACCATTTCAATATAGCTATATGTTTAGGCTTTGAGAGAGACTCACATGAGGCTGATTTAAAACCCATGATCAGAATGCATGAGTGTCCTTCCCTGTTTAAAAAACATAGTACTTTTGGAAAAATTATTCATCAGAATGCTGCTTTGTGAGTTTAGATTTAGAAACAGAAATATGATCTAGACTGGAGCTTGGAGCACAGAATAGTTCACCTTAACTCTGGGAAAATCCAATATCATATTCCAACTTCATAACAGTATATACCCACTTGTAGTAACCAGATCAGGATCTTTCTCTCTTGAATGATATTGAACAAATTTCATAGATTTCACCTTTCTGAACCACATTTTGGTTGTTGGGGGGAGGCTACAAATAATTTTATTAAGGATTTTCTAGGGGATTAAAGGGGCGGGGACAATGATGTCTTAAAACCACAGTCTAGGTAGGATCTCAAGGACCCTGCAGCCACTGAAAAATAGAACCACATTTTTTATGTTGGCTGCCCTCTTTCTATAACTCCCCTAGAGATCATTTGCTTCCCTGATTGCCTCTTTATTTTTCTTTGTATTTTCCAGTCTCAGTTGCACAGTTGTTGTTAAGTATGATTGAGTCCATTCCAACTCACAGCAATCCTGTATAGGGATTCCAAGACTCCTATGGAGTAGCTGGTGGGCTCAAACCACCGACCTTATGGTTCACAGTCCAGTGCTTATCCTATGGAGCCACTGCCCTCCTCCTGTTGCACAATTCTTTACATTAAAAGCTAGTAAATATCTGTTAAAAGAACATAGTTGCCTTTGAGTTGATTCTAACTCATGGCAACCCATGTTTTACAAAGTAGAACTGCTCCATTGGGTTTTCTTGACTGTAACCTTTCTTCTTCTTTTAAGAAACATCAACTTTGTTTATTAGATAGAAAACCTTCCTCAAAATATATCAGGAAAAAAAGAAAAATACTTAACAATTATTGTATTAGGTTAATAAGATTTACCCTAAGGGTGAACCCAGCCTCTCCTGGAGGGCATGGTCATGTAGTGAACATGGCTACGTGCACAATAAGTTCTCACTGCAACAATGAGTGGGGGTAATTGTTATGAAGGTATTTAAGAGTGTCTTCCTCACTGGGACTGCTGCATAGCCCAAGACTGTAATGGGCTGAGTTCTTGTCTATAATCAGTGGAAGCAGATCATCAGGCCTATCTTCCAAGGGTCTCTGTATGAGTTCAAACCACCAACGTTTTAGTTAACAGTTGAGCACAGACTACACCACCCTCAAACCTGATAATAACCATCTTAACTGAGTGGCATAGATTCTTTTTTTCCCCCTCTGCATTCTTGTAGATACAATGTGATGATTATGGAAATCCATATATTTATCTTAGTTCTAATACAGTGAAACATGTGAGAGCTAAAATTCAGTGGGACTGCTTTGCTTTTCCACCTTTGACAGGATGCAGCTTACTGCTTTTCTATCACTGTTGGAGAATATCTGAGATTTCTCTTCTGACAGGTTTCCAGTTACACAGGTTCCAGCTTGTGCAGTTTTTAGTACTATATGTGCCAATATTTTAATTTGTGACTTTCACCTAGTAAGTTAGCACCCTAATTTATACATATAAAATGTGAGTATAAAATACAAATTGACTTCTTTTATATATTATCTGGAATAACTTCTTTAAAGGTGGTAAACTCTTGACTATATTTTAGAATAAATAAATATGTTGTTGTTGTTGAATAGGTTACAATTCAACGACCCTGAACATGGTTTCCAAGGAGTAGTTGGTGGGTGTGAACTGTCCATCTTGTGGTTCACAGTCCACTGCTTATCTTATAGCACCACAACAGGAGTCCAAATAAATAAATATGTATGTATATTGTTGCTGTCGTTAAGTGCCGTCAAGCCTGTTCCAACTCATAACAACCCTTACTAGGGTTTCCAATAAGCAGCTGGTGGGTTTGAACATCTGCCTTGAGGTTCAAATTGAACTTGCAGTCCAGTGCAGTATCCTGCAGAGCCACACTGGTAATAATGATGGTTATGTGCCATGGAGTCGGTTCCAACTCATAGCGACCCTGTACAGGGTTTCTGAGGCTATAAATCTTTGCAGGAGCAGAAAGCCTCATCTGTCTTCCATGGAACCTCTTGTAGTTTCAAACTGCTGACTGTAAGATTAGCAGCCTGACTTGTAACCACTATGCTATCAGAGCTCCTTATATATAAGTGTGTGTGTGTATACGTGCATATATTTATTTATTTATTAAGTCCCTGAGTGGTATAAATGGTTTGTGCCTGAGTACTAACTTAAAGATTGGTGGTTCAAACCCACTCAGTTGTGTCACAGAAGAAAGGCCTGGGCTTGAGTAATTTATTTTCGAGAAATCAGCCTGAGGCTAGTCCTTATGAGGTGAAGGTTAAAGATATCCCAACTGGGTCTGAGCTATTCTGGGAAAACAGTGGAGACACCAGGGGTTCCAGCCTGGGACCAGTTGCTTCCCACTGCACCCCGGCCGGGTGGAAGCACATAGCAGAGGCAATGGGGTTGCAGGGAGCAAGCAACAGGTCCTGGATCAGGAAGAGTATATCGAGGGCATCCAGGCTGTCATCCAGAGAGACTTCTTTCCGTGAGAAGCTACAGGCACAGAAGGAGTATCTAGAGGCCGAAGAGAATGAGGACCTGGAGTGGATGTGCCAAATCTCCATCAAGTTTGATTCTACCCTAGGCAAGATGTTTCAAGAGCGCCCACCCCCCTGTGTAACTGCAGCCATGTTCGAAACAACTGAGGTGCACACAGGCCCGGGCATGGTGGGCCACAGCTGAGGATCAGAGCATGGTTATGTCAATGCCCCTGCATTTGCTCCTCTGCTCTGATGACAGCCTCCAGGTTTCCTTTAGGCTTCTACTTAGATATGACCTTTAAAAGGAAAGGTCTCCTGACTTCCCAGTGTAAAGTAACAACACTTTGGCATTCTAGGCTTTCCCACCTAACTTAATTTTTCACTATAGGACATAATATTAAAGTGGGGGGAATGTTAAAAAAAATTAAGATATCCCAGCTGTCCAACTTTTCTAACATATTATACCACTCCATAGTCCTTGATATCAGTTACCACTCCTCCCTATCCCTCAAGTCCCAGGATTTCTGCAACATGCTGCAATGTCTCACAAAACTCACAGCTGTCAAGGGAGATAGCTCCCGCAGTTGTGGAGACTGACAAGTTCCAAATCCATAGTTCAGAGATCAGTCTGGAGGAATCATCTCACCCACGTAGTCTCAGAAACTGAGGAACCCAAATTGACAGGTCAGGAGACAGGCTGTTGATGCACAAGGCTGCAGGAGCTGGTGAATCAGGTCAGGTAATGGGGTCGAAAGTCCCACAGACTAGAGGTAGGTGTAATGAGCCAGATGCATGTCTAGGGCAAGAGAATGCTATAAATTGGACTCAGACTGTGTCCCCAAGAAAAACTGAGGGTGGTGACTTGAATCACATCCTCCAGTAAGGTGGGGCATCTTTAATCCTTAGTTTTACCTTGATCCTGCTTTATTAACATCTCACTTCAAAATGAGTCCAAAATCATAATCCTTCCATGTTGTTAAGTGCCTTTCAGTCTGTTCTGACTCACAGCGTCCTGTATAGGGTTTATGAGAAGCAGCTGGTGGGATTGAACCGACAACCTTTTGGTTAGCAGTCTAGCAATTACAGTACATTACAGAATGGAAAAATATGGCTAGAAAGACCATAATAATTAACTAGCTGCCCTGCACCTGGTGATCTGCTTCCATTAGGACAGCCAAGAAAACCATACAGAGCAGTTCTGCTTTGTAATACCATGAGTCAGAGTTGATTAAGTGGCAACAGGTTTGGGTTCTGTTTCTAAACTAGAAATACGTAAAAGCAGTTCTGAAATGTTCTTAGAGTATCTCAGTTGTTTTTAACTGGAAAAGGGAGGGCTAGCATCTAATTTTATTATATTTCCTTAAATTTGAAATTCATTTTCTAGGCCTCTTTTACCAAGTGTTTTGACTTTTCACTGGTGAGGCTCATAACTACTAGATAAAAATCTGCATTTGGGGTAGATTCCTGGGTTCTACAGAAAGGTGGATATTCCATAAGAAAGCAAAAACTAACTAGTACATTATTTTGAAATAATAAACAATAACCCTGCAACCCCACTATACGAACATATCTTCTCTCTCCCTCAGCACATGAATCACAGTATTAACTGTGTACTGTAGCTCAGGAGGTAGCTGTGGTTGATCCAAAAACATCAGGAAATCTGCTTTGCTATTTAAAACCTCATGATTTTGTGCAAGTCCTACAGCTTAATCGGTTTCTTTATCTGTAAAAGGAGGGCATTTTGTTAGACAACCCATTCTATTCCCTATCCGATCTTCACTCTTCAAATTAGAGTAACAGATTATGCCAAGTAAGGAAGGGTAGTTTTATTATTTAAAAACTAGTAGAGAACATTAACTCATAGAATTTATAGATACATATGAGGGAACTTCAAAAAGTTCATGGAAAATAGATTTAAAAGATAATTCCATACACCCTCCCCATTTATTAGGCATCACATATTTAATCTATGAAAGTCTGACTTGCACAGTATATACGTTGCTACTTAATTTCCACTATAACTCAACTCTAATGCCTTTCTTCGTTTAAAAATCCAAAACAACAGCATCATTAAATCTTAGAGCTTTGGAAGAATTTGTACCTTCAGAAGTATAAGAATAGGAGAATCTGTGAAGAATATGAGAATAGTGGGGAAAAGTTCTAGTCAAGGAGAGATCAAAATGATCTTCTCTTTTCCATTATATATTGTTGAGTGATAAAACACATTACTTACTGCATATTGGTGTTTCTGTGCACCAGCAATGAACAATTTGCAAAGGAAATTAAGAAAATGATTCATTTACTAAGGCATCTAAAACAATAAAATGCCTAGTGATAAATTTAAGCAGGTAAAAGAATTGTACACTAAAAACTATGACACATTCCTGAAAGGAATTAAAGAAGACCAAAAAAATAGAAAGATCCTGTGCTCATGGGTTGTAAGAATATTTTAAAGATAATACTGCCTGAAACAATGTGTAGATGTAATGCAATCTCAGTAGAAATTCCAGCAGCTGTTTCTTTGGGTGGGACAGAAATGGGAACGCCTAACCCAAAATTTCTGTGAAATTGCTGAAACAAAAAGAACAAAACAAAAGATAAATTGTTATGTGCACTCATGTCGATTGTGACTCTTAGTGACCCCTTGCACAACAAAATTAAACATTGTCTGGTCCTACACCATCCTCAAAATAGTTACTAACGCTTGAGCCCATTGCTGATGCCACTGTGCCGATCCATCTGGTTGGGGATCTTCCTCTTTTTTGCTGACCTCGTACTTTGTCTAGCATAATGTCCTTCTTCAGGCACTGGTCCCTCCTGATAATATGTCCTGAGTATGAGAGACAAAGTCATCCTTGCTTCTAAGGAACATTTTGACTGTACTTCTTCCAACATAGATTTGTTTGTTCTTCTTTAAAAACTTTCGTTCATCAAGGGACATTATCGAGAATGTGAAAAGAAAGCTTACAGAATGGGAGAATGAATTTGCGGAAACCATCTATCTGATAAAGGATGCATATCTGGAATATATATATTTTTAATTATCAAATAAATAAACATGCAACTCAACAACAAAAGGACAAACATTACAGTTTTAAAATGGGCAAAAGATTTACTAGCACATTAAAAAATAGTCCTTAGGGAAGTATAAACCCAAACTACATACCGTGAGATACTATAGCACATCCACTAGAATCGGTATTGTTGTTAAGTATCATCAAGTCGGTTCCGACTCATAGCAACCACACATAGGGTTTCCAGATAGTGGGTTTGAACCACTGTCCTTGTGGTTAACAGTCCAGTGATTATCCTAAAGTGCTACACTAGGATGGATACTGTCCGAAAAATGGAAAATAACATTTGCTGAAGATGTGGAGAAATTGGAATCCTTGTATATTACAAATGGATATGCAAAAGCTTGGTGTTTCCTCATAAAGTTAAACATGGACAGTTCCACTCTTGGGTTGTTGTTGTTGTCACGTGCCATCGAGTCAGAACCGACTCATAGCAACCCCATGTACAGCAGAACGAAACAATGTCCGATCCTGGGCCAACCTCACTACCACTGCCACACTTGACGCCATCAATGATGCCACCTGACTGATCCATCTCATTGGGGGTCTTCCTCTTTTTCTCTGACCCTCCATCTTACCCAGCATGACATCCTTCTCCAGCAACTGTTCCCTCCTGACAATACGTCCAAAGTATGAGAGACAAAGCTTAGCCATCCTGGCCTCCAGGGAACACTCTGACTGCCCAAAAGAATTGAAAGCAGATGCAAATGGATACTTGTATACCAGTGTTTGTAGCAGCATTATTCATAGCAACCCAAAGGTGGAAATAATCCAAATGTCAGTCAACAGATGAATAGATAAAATGTGGTGTGTGTATATATGTATGTAGGTGTGTATACACCTACCTACACTTACACAAAATGGAGTAATTATTCACCCACAAAGAGAAAAATGAAGTGTTCTGGTACACACTACAACTTGGGTGAACTGAAACCATGCTAAGTGAAATAAGCCAGATACTCAAAGACAAATACTATATGATTCTACTTAAATGAAATATCTAGAATATGTAAATGCATAGAGGTAAAAGTTTGTTAGAGGTTATCGAAACTAGGGAGTCCTGGTGTGGCGCTTTAGAATAAGCACTGGATTGCTAACCAAAAGGTTGCTGTTCAAACCCACCAGCCACTCCTTAGAAACCTTATACAGGGTCATTTAACAACAAATGGTAGAGCTGGAGTGAGGGCGGACTAGGGAGTTCATTGTTTAAAGGGTATGAGGTTCTGTTTGGTGTGATTAAACATTTTGAGAACGGATAGTGGTGATGGTAGCATTACATGGAGAATGTAGTAAATGACACTGGTTGTACACCATAATGGTTAAAATGACAAAATTGTCAGACTTATTTTACCACAATGAGAGTATGTTAAAAACACAAAGTTAGATTTTAATTCAGACTTGCTGAATTCTCAATTGAGACTTCATTTAGATAATAGAAGCATATTAACTTGGATTTGATTTTTAACATGAATATGTAATTATCTTAAGTGAATGCAGATTATTTTTTACTACAGTAACTACAATTTTAAATGATTAATATGAAGAAGCTTCAGAAAGTTTGTAGAAAAATGGAATTAAAAGATAATGAAATTATTCCTTGAAGTTTTGGAAGCTCTCATATATGTAGCAAGCTTTAAACTGAGAGCTTTTATCTTATTTAATCTTTGCTTAATGAGGTAGATCTTAACCCATTGTGAGATTTTAAAACTGGGGATTATAGAGAATAAGTAACTTGTTCAGTCATTACTAGGATCTCAGCCCATTTCATCTGATTTTAGAACCTATTTCCAAACTTTATGAAGTTATATCTAGAAAGAACCCAAGTATCAAAATTTAATAATAGAATTATCATTGAATCTAATTCTGATGTTTTAGACTGGGATTGGGTATGGAGAATTTTAATTTAGGATACATTAAAACATGCTAGGACATCTGTAGTTTGACTCAGTCCAACAATTTTTGTTGTTGTTAGCTGCCATTGAGTAGGTTCTGACTCTGTGCTACTCTCTGCACAACAGAACAGAACACTGCTCACAATTTTTGTTACATTTGAGCCCTTTACTGATGCCATAGTGTCAATCCATCAAGTCGGGAGCCTTCTTTTTCCCTGACCCTCCACTTTATCAAGCATAATGCCCTTCTTTAGGGACTGGTCGCTCCTAATAGTATGTCTGAAGTCTGAGAGACTAAGTCTTGCCATCCTTTCCTTCAAGGAGCTTTCTGGCTTCTAACACATAACTATTTTATGGAACCTGTTATTAGCACAATGTTATTTACTGGTCCAGTTGTGAGGGTTTTTGTTTTCTTTGCGTTGATGTGCAGTCCAGACTGATCTTTATCAATAAGAATTTTAAGTCCTCTTCACTCTCATCAAGCTGGATTGTATCTGCACACAGGTTACTGATGAGTCTTCCTCCAATCCTGATGCCTTGTTTTTCTTACATATATTCCAACTTCTTGGATTATTTGCTCAGCATACAGATTGCATAAATATGGTTAAAGAATATAACCCTGGCATACACCTTTCCAGATTCTAAACCACTCAGTATCCGCTTGTTCTGTTCTAACAGTTGCCTCTTGGTATATGTACAGGTTCTTCATGAGCACCATCAAGCATTCTGGAATACACATTCTTCACAGTGTTATCCATAGCCTGTCATGATCCACACAGCAAAAGCCTTTGCATAATCAAATAAGGCACAAGTAAACATCTTTGCCATCACTCGTCTGTCAGTTTATCATACCGTAGTCTTTACTGTGGTGGCTTGTGTGTTACAGTGATGCTGGAAGCTATGCCACCAGTATTTTAAATACCAATAGGCTCACCCGTCGTGGACAGGTTTCAACTAAGCTTTCAGACTAAGACAAACTAGAAATAAGGAGAGGCAAATTACTTCTGAATATTTAGCCTCTGAAAACCTTACGAATAGCAGCAAAACATTGTCACATATAGTGCCAGAAGATACAAGTATTATTAATACCACCAGAATATTGACAGATATAGTGCTGAAAGGTGAGTCCCTCAGGCTGGATGGTGCTCAAGATACTACTGAAGAAGAGCTGCCTTCTCAAAGTAGAGTTGACCAGTGATGACGCAAATGGAATAAAGAGGTAGCATATGATCAAGAGCCAGTAGTGCTGAAGGCATTGGCAAAGAGCCAGACTCTGGGAATTGATATCTTACAAATTGAAATCTTTAAACAAAATGGAGGCACTCACTCATCGATGCCAAGAGATTTGGAAGACAGCTACCTGGCCAACTGATTAGTCTATGTATAAGTTCCTCATTAGCACAATTAAGTGTTCTGGACTCCCGATTCTTCACAATGTTATCCATAGCTTGTCATAATCTGCACAATTGAAAGCCTTTGAATAGTTCATTAAAAAAACAGGTGAATGTATTTCTGGTATTGTCTGCTTTCAGTGAAGATCCATCTGACGTCAGCAATGATATATCTGTAGTTCCATGTCTTCTTCTGAATCTGACTTGAAACTTTGGCAGTCGATGTACTATTGCAACCATTTTTTTTAAATTATCTTTGGCAAAATTTTACTTCATATGATATGATATTGTCCTATGATTTCCAGTTGGGCAAGTTGTTGTCATTGTTAGGTGTCATCAAGTCAACTCCAACACAAAACAATCCTGTGCACAACAGAACAAAACACTGCCTGGTCCTTTGCCATCCTCCTAATGGTTCTTATGCTTGAGCCCATTACCACCTTCACTGTACCAATCCATCTGGTTGAAGGTCTTCCTGTTTCTGTGACCCTCCACTTTACCAAGCATAATGTCCTTCTCTGGGTACTGGTCCCTCCTGCTAATATGTCCAAAGTATGCCGTGGAACGAGAGATATCATTGCGGATGTCCGATGGATCTGGGCTGAAAGCAGAGAATATCAGAAGGATGTTTACCTATGCTTTATTGACTACGCAAAGGCTTTCGATTGTGTGGATCATGACAAGCTGTGGACAACATTGAGAAGTATAAGTATTCCAGAACACTTAATTGTACTTCTGAGAAATCTGTACCTGGACCAAGAGGCAGTTCTTCGAACAGAGCATGGAAACAGTGAATGTTTTAAAATTGGAAAAGGTGTGCGACAGAGTTGTGTTCTTTCACCATACTGTGAAATACATATTGTGTTCAATATGTATGCTGAGCAAATAATATGAGAAGCTGGGTTCTGTGAAGGAAAACATGGCGTCAGGATTGGAGGAAGACTTATTAACAACCTGAGCTATGCAGATGATACAACCTTGCTTGCTGAAAGTAAAGAGGACTTAAAATATTTACTGATGAAGATCAAAGAGCACAGCCTTCCGAATGGATTACAACTCAATGTAAAGAAAACAAAAATCCTCACCACTGGACCAATAAACAGCATTCTTATCAATGGAGAAGAGATTGAAGTTGTCAAGGATTTCATTCTTCTTGGATCAACTATCAACACTCGCGGAAGCAGCAGTCAAGAGATCAGACGACGTATTGCATTGGGCAAATCTGCTGCACAGGAACTTTTTAAAGTATTGAAGAGCAGAGATGTCAGCTTGAGGACTAAGGTGCGCCTGACCCAGGCCATTGTGTTTTCAATAGCCTCATATGGATGCGAAAGCTGGACAGTGAATAAGGAAGATCATAGAAGAATTGATGCCTTTGAGTTGTGGTGTTGGAGGAGAATACTGAAAGTGCCATGGACTGCCAAAAGAACCGATAGATCTGTTTTGGAAGAAGTGCATCCAGAGTGCTTCTTGGAGGCCAAGATGGCTAGGCTTCATCTCTCATACTTTGGACACGTTGTCCGGAGAGAACAGTTGCTAGAGAAGGATGTCATGCTGGGTAAGGTGGAGGGTCAGAGAAAAAGAGGAAGACCCCCAACGAGATGGATCAGCCAGGTGGCATCATTGATGGCGTCAAGTGTGGCGGCGGTAGTGAGGTTGGCCCAGGATCGGACATTGTTTCGTTCTGCTGTGCATGGGGTCTCTATGAGTCGGTTCCGACTCGATGGTACCTGACAACAACAACAACATGAGAGACAAAGTCTTGTCATACTAACTTCTAAGGAGCATTCAAGCTATATCTCTTCTAACACAGACCTGTTTGTTCTTTTGGCAGTCCATGGTACTTTCAATATTCTCTAATACCATAATGAGTACCTCTAGTCTTCCTTATTAATTGTCCAACTTTTACATGCATATGAGGCTATTGAAAATACCATGGGTTGGATCAGGTACACATTAGTTCTCAAACTTACCTCTTTGCTCTTGAACACTTTAAAGAGGTCTTGTCCAGCAGATTTGCCAGCACAGTACATCCTTTGGTTTCTTGACTGCTGCATCCATGAATTGTTGATTGTAGATCCAAGCAAAATGACATCTTTGACAACTTCAGTCTTTTCTCCATGTACCATGACATTATTTGCTGGTCCAGTTGTGAGGATTTTTGTCTTCTTTACATTGAGGTGTGATTCATACTGAAGGCTGTGGTCTTTTTTTCTTCAGCAGTAATTATTTTAAGTCCTTCTAACTTTCAGCAAGCAAGGTTGTATCATCTGCATATCGCAGGTGATTAGTGCATCTTCTTCCAGTCTTGATGCCTTACTCTTCTTCATATAATCCAGCTTCTCAGATTACTTGCTCAGCATAAAGATTGAATAAATATGGTGAAAGAATGCAGCCCTGGTGCACATCTTCCTTGATTTTAAACTATTCAATATCCCATTGTTCTGTTCTGATGACTCCCTCTTGGTCTGTGTACAGGTTCTCATGAGCATAATTAAGTGTTCTGGAATACCCATTTTTCACACTGTTATCCTTAGTGTTACCCATACTGTTATCCAGTAATTATCAGTACATCTTGATTACATGCTTGATCAATTTCAAACAAAAGTTGATCGAATTCTTCAATTTTGTTATCACTGGCTTAAATGGTTGATACATAAATCTGAATTAAAGTTGTATTAACTGGTGTTCCTTGTAGGCTTATGGATATTATCCTATCACAGATACCATTGTATTTCAAGATAGATCTTGAAATGTTCTTTTTGATGATGAATGCGATGCCATTCTTCTTCAATTTGTCATTCCCAAAATATTAAACCATATAATTATCAGATTCAGAATGGCCAAGCCTGCCCATTTCAGCTCACCAATGCCTAGGATATCAATCTTATGCACTCTATTTTTTTTTTTTTTTCAATTGTGAATTAATAGTTTACATGGGAGAACACTTGTTTTATACTCATCATTTCATTGCAATGATTACAGTCTCCTCTGTGCATCATCACATCACCATTCAATAGTATTTGCTTCTATTCCCCTGGGGTTTTTTTTGTTGTTGTTTGTTTGTTTTTTGGGGGGATGTACACAAAAACACTCAGGATTGTATAATCACTTAAACAACCAAAGGGCACATTCTGCAAGCCTGCCTCCTGGCTGCCAGCATTCTATTCATTTTTGACACCTTACAATTTTCCTAGATTCATAATTTGTACATTCCATGTTCTGATTATTGATGGTTGCTTGCAGCTGTTTCTCATTTTGATTTGTGCCCCATCAGCAAATGAAGGTTTCAAAAGCTTTACTCCATTTGCGTTAATCATGGTCAATTCTTCTTTGAAGACACAGCTTTTCCCGAAGGATGCAGCTCTTCCCCAGTCATATTTCAAGTGCCCTCCTAGATGAGATGCTCATTTTTAAGCACTATGTCTAATAATATTGAACTGCTATTTATAAGTTTTTCAGTGGCTAAACATTCAGAAGTAGTCTGCCTCGCCTTCTTCCTAATCAGTTTGGAAGCTCAGCTGAAACCTGTCCACCTTGGGTGACCCTGCTGATATTTAAAATACCGGTGGGACAGCATCCAACATCACAGTAATACACAAGCCACCTGTGGTAATTTAACTTTACTGGGTATGTCTTTTCCATCCAATGTCTTATTAATTCCCACCAAATGATTGGATGTTGTTGTTATTGTTGCCATCTTGTCAGTTCTGACTCTTAGCAATTCTGTATAGGATTTCCAAGAAGAGACTGGTGAACTTGAACTGCCAACCTTGCCTGACCATGCAATTAAATTATACAGGACTCTCGGGCTGGGATTGGTTAGTTTTGCACTCCTGCTAGGTTTAAAAGGAGCCATATCAGAAGCAGAGACAAAAGATTCCAGGACCATCAAGAAGGCAGAGCATGAGTGAAACATCAGAAGGCAGGAGGTGGTGACATGGAGTAGCAGAGCAGCTTCTGACTCTAGGCCTATGGACTGAGTAAAGCTGAGTGCCTACAGACAGGAGACAGACTTGCAGAATGTGCCCTTTGGTTGTTGACAGTCTGGTTAAAAGAGCTCTGTATCATTGTCCTGAGCAGGGCAGAGACCAAGGGGTCACGTGACTGAGAGGTGTGTCTGTGGTATAGTAGACTAGAGGCGTTCCTAACTGGGCAACTGTTGCGTCCTTAGTTGGTTTTGATCCTGAATTGTACCCTGTTCACTTCCCTAATAAACCCCATAATCGTGAGTATTGTTGTGAGTTCTTTGTGACCATTGCAATGGATTGTCGAACCCATATGTGAAGCCAAGGCTACTGAGGGAGGGATGTTGGTGTCAGAATAGGGTAAAGAGGGTGGAAGCATATCTGACCTCCATTTCCTAGGAATGGGCCTTGAGCTGATTTTGAGTTTGATTCCCTTCTCCCCTTGTAAAGCCAGGGGAAGACAGCTGGCTCCCCTGTGGTTTTAGTACCACCACAGTTCAACAAACTGACAGATGATTGGTGGGCTTGGCCAGCTTCTACTTTTCTTGGCATAGTTACATGAGCTTCTCCAGTGCTGCATCAGTCTGTTGAAATATTTCCATTTGTACTCTGTCAGTGATGTTATAAAGTTTGGTGAATAAAAGCTTCCCATTCCTGCTGTGTAGGATTTCCAAATTGTAGCTAGTGGGTTTGATCTGCTGACCTTGTACTTAGCAGTCCAGTGTTTATCCTACAGTGCCACACCAGGACCCTCAAGGAAATACAGTACTGCATATAAAATAAGTTTGGGTGGAATCTGCACTATTTTTCGTCTGATCTTCTTATCCAATATATGAGGTACATTTCATAGCTTTTTGTGATGAACCTTAGATAAATTTAAAATGAATATCCAGTGAAATGAGAATTTAACGTTAGTTGTATTTTAGAAAAAAAATCAAGATTTTGGACAAACCAAGTTGAGGAATGAAAGTTTATATACCTATTTTATTCAGAAAATCATTTATAAATATTTTTCATGAATTTTAATTAGTATATTACAAGCACTTATTAAGAGATATTGTCCAAGACAGTCTGACTACTATTTCTGGAATAAAAAAAATAGTTGGTCTTTATTTTATGAGAGTGCACAGTAAAAGTACTCTAACTTGGAATTAATGCCATTCATCCTTCAAGAAATTTTAAGGAAGTTTATAGATTCCTAGAGTTCTAAGAAAAGAAGCTCTTTAGGAGCATAGTTCTTTCTTTTGGTACTTCTTGTTGTTGCTAAGTGCCAGCGAGTTGGTACCAACTAATAGCAACCCTGTATTGGGTTTCTGAAGAGCAGGTGGTGGGTTTGAGCTTCCGGCCTTGTAGTTCGCAGTCCAGTGCTGATCCTACAGCACTATACCAGGAGTCCTGTCTCAGGGTTATGAATACTTTAGGGCATAGATGAGCTGCTAATAATACTGCCATCTTCTCTATCCCCCCCTCACTCCTCAGGTGTACCAACATTCGACCAGGAGAGACTGGAATGGATGTAACAAGTCGCTGCACCCTTGGAGACCCCAACAAACTGCCAGAAGGGGTTCCCCAACCTGCCCGCATGCCCTATATCTCAGACAAGCATCCTCGACAAACCTTGGAAGTGATTAACCTTCTGAGAAAGCACCGGGAGCTATGTGATGTAGTACTAGTTGTGGGCGCTAAGAAGATATATGCCCATCGAGTCATTTTGTCAGCCTGTAGTCCCTACTTCAGAGCTATGTTTACAGGAGAATTGGCCGAGAGCCGTCAGACAGAAGTAGTGATCCGAGACATAGATGAGAGGGCTATGGAACTACTGATTGACTTTGCATATACCTCTCAGATAACAGTGGAAGAAGGCAATGTGCAGACCCTTCTGCCAGCTGCTTGCCTCCTCCAGCTGGCAGAGATACAGGAAGCCTGCTGCGAATTCTTAAAGAGACAGTTAGATCCTTCTAACTGCCTGGGCATTCGAGCTTTTGCTGACACACATTCATGTCGTGAGTTGCTAAGGATAGCAGACAAATTCACTCAACATAATTTTCAAGAGGTAAGTTGTACCTGATGGTTTTAATGCATTCGTAATGTATTTTTCAAAAAAGTAAAATGGGTTCATTTTCTGCTAATTAGCACATGCCCACCTGGATATTTACTGCTTACTCTAACTCATAGTATCAAAGAAATGTTATAAATTTTAAGTCCTTTTTAATTTTCTTTAATGGTAGGCCAACTTTGTATTCTGCCAGCAAAAGTTGACGTTTCATCTTCTGAGCTGTATTTGTAAAAGTTAAATTTATAAGCCAGAAAAGAGTTTATTACTTCATAGGGGATCTGTATCCTGTAGAATATCTGTCATTAGTCATTTGCATGGAGCATTCCCTTCCTGATTTCATGGTTTGCTTAGGAGGTTAGATTATAGAGAGGTTATTGGTGAATAATCAGGGAAAAAAGAGAATTTAGATGTTATCAAAGAATTTTTCATTAAGCATTTTTTTGTTGTTGTTGTAGATTCATTAATCACAACATGTACCTAAACATTATTTGCTATGGTAACTGACTACACAGTTGTTTCTCATGATTGATTAAACAAGAAAAACAAGCATAAAAAAGCACTTAAAGTTTTGTAGTTAAGAAGAAATGAAACAATTTCTTTATAACAACTTCTTTATACAAAACATCTAGTTAAATTTCTGCTTATGATCTATTACTATTCCCTTAGCCCTTAATTGCATTTTTAGCTAATTTTCTAGAGGTCATAATGTCCCTGACCGAAACTACACAGAATATTGAATGTAATCTCAAACTTGGATTGGCAAAAACTTTAGCTCGTTTTTCCTAGTGGTGAAACTTATTGTTAGTGTGAAAAGCATTCTTTAGGACTACACATGATTGAATATGGTGTGAAGGTGCCTAAAAACAAGTTTCAAATCTCTAATATAATTCTTATTAAGATTCTCCTGAAAACTTTATAAAATCACGAAAATTTAAAATAAGCTGATTAAAACAAAGAGACAGAAACTGCAGAGTCCCCACATGAGATTCCTCCTGGGGCCTTGCCTTCCAAGGGGAGACACATTGTGGCCTTGCTTAACAATGAGCTCTTCATGCTTAGGGTCCTCCGCCCCTCTGCCCCTTGGTGACATGGCCTCTGCCATACCAGAGCTCCTTACTTTTCATGAATTTATTTGTTTAGCAGTCATTTGTAAAGCTACTATGTCTAAGCCACTGTGCTTGGCCATAATAGTGAATGAGACACCTATTGTACCTGTGCTTATGAGGTTTATAATTTAGCAGGGAAGATAGCCTTTGAATCTATGACTATACAAATAATTCATTACTAGATGGTTTAAGAGTATATAACAGAGTTTTAACTTTGATTCTGGAACTGCTCGTACAAAATCCTGAGACATAAGGAAGCATAGCTATTTTGAAAACTTAAACCCAATGAGGCCCTAGATAGCAAGTGGCAAGACACTACGTAACAGTTTCATAGAAAGGACAAAGAGCAGGGCTAGATTGCACTATTTTATAGACCATGCTAAGGATTTTGGATTTAATATGAAGAACAATTGGTTGGTTGGTTATGTGCCGTGGAGTCAGTTCTGACTCGTAGCGACCCTGTACAGGGCTTCGAGACTGTAAATCTTTACGGGAGCAGAACGCCTCATCTTTCTCCCGCGGAACAGCTGGTAGTTTCGAACTATTGACCTTGCAGTTTGCAGCCTGATTCATAACCACTACACTACCAGAGCTCCTTATGAAGAACAATGGGAAACTATTAAACGAATGACATGTTCCACTGACTTTTAAAAATCACTTTTCCATCCACCAGGATAACCTCCACTGGATCAAATATTTAAACATACAAAAATGATACCTTGGAAATACTAGAAAACAACATGGAATATTATTTTGAAGAAATGAAGTCCTTTCTAACTGACTAATTCAGAAAACATAAAGAAAAGTTTGATCGATTTGGCTACATGAAAATAAACTTATGTGGTAAAACAAAACAGAAGTTAAAAGAAAATACTTGCAACTTATATCACAGAGATAACTGCCGAATAGTATCCTAGACCAATCATGTAACAGAAAAATGGGCAGTAAACAAAAAAAGTCAAATTTCCTTTGTTGTTATTTTTGTGTACCCTCGAGTCAGTTCTGACTTGTGGTAACCCTCTGTAGGGTTTCCGAGAACATCTGGTGTGTTTAAACTACCAACTGTGCCATTAGTAGTCCAGTGCTTGTCCTGCAGCACCACATCAGGGCTCAAGTTGCTCTTAAATTTATGAAAATGTTCAAGCTAGTTATAATAGCCAAAACAGAAAACTACACTAAAGTACCATTTCTTTATCTGTTAGATTACAAATATCTAGAAGTTTGATTGTATACTCTATTGTCAAGGTCATGGGGAAATACTCATTGTTAATGGAGTCCTGGTGTGATGCTGTAGGATAAGCACTGGACTGCAAGATTGGTTTGAACCACAAGATCGGTTATTCAAACTCACCAGCTGCTCCTCAAAACCCTATACAGGGTCACTATGAGTCAGAACTGACTCAGCAGCACACAATAACAACAGCAATGTGAGTAAAAATTGGGCTAACCCTTATGAAAGGAGATTTGGCAGTATCCATGAAAATTGGAAATACACAAGCTCATTGATTTTAACAGTCTCACTTCTGGGAATATGTACTATAGATACATATATACAAGGAGAGGAGAGCAGTTTAGCATGGTAGTTCATGGGATCCATTTTATATATGAGTTTGAGACATATCTGAGATATTTAAGTAAAGATATTAAGCAGGTAACTGTTACATGACTAAAACTCAGAAAAGAGGTAGTGTTGGTTGCTGAAATCAGTGCCAAACTCAGAATAGTTATTTGTGGCTTATAACAGAAAAAGGCAAATTTCCTTAAAGTTCTTAAAAATTAAATGAGATATATGTAAAACAGGAAAATGGACAAAGGGTAAAAATGAATGGGTGTGGGTGTGGAAAGAGTCAGCAATCCCAAGCAATTTCAAAATCCTACAAGGATTTTGTTGTTGTTAAGTGCCATTGAGTCAGTTCTGACTCATAGCAACCCTGTAAAGGGTTTTTGAGGAGCACCTGGTAAGTTTGAACCATCAGGTTGGTGGTTCAAATCGACCTTGTAGTCCATTGCTTATCCTATAGCACCACACCAAGCCCCCATATTAAATAATAGCTCTAATATTAACTATTAGAAGCAAGAAAATTAACATAATAACTCTAATATTAACTATTAGAAGCAAGAAAAAAACAAGTTACATTTTCAACACTTCCTTTAGAGTTACCATAAGCTAAATATACAAATTTATCATATTACAATTTTGCTTTCCACGTAACTGTAGAACTTGGTTCATCTAAGCTTTCTGCTGCTGTGTAACAGGGATCATCTTTTCTTTAGTTTTCAAGTACATGTTCCTAATTCTACAAATTTGTTTGAACTGCAAAGTCAGTGGTTCAAACTCACCAGCTGCTCCTTGGAAACCCTATACAGGGTTGCTATGGGTCAGAATCGACTCAACGGTACTTCACAACAACAATTTCCATCTAAATACTCACCAGTAGTACCTTTAACATCCATGTTTCTATCAAATCTGTTTATGACAATTTAGCTATTTTTTAAAATCTTTTGTTAGTGCCATCAAGTCAGTTCCAACTCATAGAGACCCAGTATAGGTTTTCCGGGGAGCAGCTGGTGAGATTGAACCAACAACCTTGTGGTTCAAACTGACCTTGCAGTCCTGTGCTTATCCTACAATGCCACACCAGAAGTCCAGAATCATTTGGTCTGGCCCTGCCAAGACAATTGCAGTTCCAGCCATTACATTGTTGTTGTTAAGTGCTGTCGAGTCGGTTCCGAACCATAGCAACCCTGTATTGGGTTTCTGAGGAGCCACTGGTGAGCTTAAACCACCGACCTTGTGGTTCTAACTGACTTTGCAGTCCAGCGCACTAACTAACAGCACCATACCAGGAGTCCCATCACATTGGTGGTGGTGGTGATGTACCATGGTGTTGGTTCCAACTCATAGCAACACTGCATAGGGTTTCTGAGGCTGTAAATCTTTTTAGGAACAGAAAGCCTCATCTGTCTCTTGTGGGATGGCTGGCAGTTTCAAACTGCTGACCTTGAGCTTAGCAGCCCAACTCATAACCACTACACTACCAGGACTCCATCACATTGTTTTTGTTGTTAAGTGCCTTCAAGTCGGTTCTGACCCATAGCGACCCTATATAGGGTTTCCTAGGAGCAGCTGGTGAGCTTGAACTGCCTACCTTCACATTGTTGTTGTTGTTAATGCCATCCAGTCGATTCTGACCCATGGCGACTTTGTATAAGGTTTCCAAGAAGCAGCCGGTGAACTTGAACCACCGGCCTTGTAGTTCAAATGACTTTGCATTAGACCACAGCGCCGGTGAGTTAATGAAATATTTGGCCAAATATAGCAGGCTAATTTTTAAGTTGATAATTTTGTATGGCCCACAAATGATGCTATAAATTTTGGCAGAAGAAAGGTTCCCCACCCATACTTTAAAACAGCGTAGGTTTTCTTGTACCATGTTCCTCACTTCCTTCTGAGATCTTTTTAATGAATATAACTTTAACTATAATTATACCTACTCACTTATCAGCTAGCTGGTAATCCAACATTTCACATTTAACAACATTAGTTTTAAAAAAAATCTATGTGAGTATTTTGTGTATTTAAACATATATCAGACAGTAATTAGTGCCAAGGTCCTTGACAGGCCCCATATGCACATAGGAAGCTCATATTACTTAATATGTCAGAATCCAGATAGGGAGAAGGGGGTATAGTCTCTCTGAGCTGCCAGGGTACTAGGAAGAAGTATGGGGGGTGGCGTGTAGCTAGAGTTCAGCTGGCAGGGACAGGAGGACACTGCCCAGCAGGTCCTGGGTGCCTCCAAGGGACAGAGGCTGGGGCAACAGCAATCAGTGTCCTAATGGTAACCCACCCTTGGAGCTGGGAAGAAAGCAGGACCTTGGGTCTGGTCAAAAGGCAGCAGGGACAGGACAAACAGTGGTCAGAAGGAGTCATAAAATGTGGTACTTGGGTGTCTGGAGCCTCTGGGACCCCATGTTAGCTAACTGGCAAGTTTGCAGCCCCTTTCACTCCTTGATGCCTCTTCCTAGGCAAGCACAGGTGAAGGTAGAGCCGGCTGCCTGCCAAGGTCAGTGGCCAAAGGCCAGTGACAACTGCAGTTTAAGATCAAAGGAAGAGGCCATCTCTGGATTGTCAGTTCTCATGGGGACAAAAGGGGCAGAGCCGCCCAGCTAGAGCTGGGGTTGCATGGGCAAGGGGAACCCAGCAAGTGGCATGCACTGCCCATGTAACACCCAGGCACTCCCACCCATAAACAGGGAACACTCTGCTCCTGAAAAAGCTTCTAAGGGCATTTTGATGTTCTTGAAGAAATGAATTGAAGCTACCTATCCTGAAAATAAGGTGAGGGTGGGAGAGGGAGGGAGTATTGGGACTGGGGAGAAGGGCAGTGCTAGGCTCACCCTGACTGTACAGTGTTAGGGGCCAAACTCTCTTGAGGCAGTGTGGGGAAGGGGGAACTCTGGTGAGGTAAGTGACAGATGACCTGAGCAGGAACCTTGCAGGGCGTTCATAGTACATCTGATGGGTGAGATGATGTGGTCATCCTCCATTTTTGCATAATGCTGATTTTTGTATAATGACCTGATTGTTGGAACCTAACTTTGGGCAAGTAAAGAGGCCCTCTGTGCAGTAGGAAAGAAGTCAGTTCCTCTGCATCTAGAGGGACAAAGTAAGTACCATTCCACTCTGGTTACTTAATTATTTTAGATGATTCCGCTTCCCAGTGTCAAGTCCTGAGGTGTTCAGAGGACCATGCTGTTTTGTTCCAGTAACAATCTTGGTGGATATGATTCTGGAGCCCGTAATGTTACTTGTATTGTTGGAGGGCCACTCAGGCTTCCTAGTCTGGCAAACAGTGTAAGGCTCCAGTAGAAGCTGAATTTATCAACTTCAAAGCTTCAGGCAGCACTTTAGTCCACCCCACCAAGGCAACTCTGCCTGTAAGGATTTTTATTTGTTTTAGGACATAATTATTTCCACCAGCCCTGTGGCCTGGGCGTTGTAATAGTTGTTGTTGTTGCTGTTATTAGATGCCATCGAGTTGGTTATGACTCATAATGACCCTCTTCAGGACAGAAGTAAACATTGCCTGGTCCTTTGCCATCTTCACAATTATTGTTACCCTTGAGCACATTGTAGTTGTTGTTGTTTGTTGTTATGTGCCGTGGAGTAGGTTCCGACTCATAGCGACCCTCTACAGGGTTTCTGAGGCTGTAAATCTTTACGGGAGCAGAATGCCTCATCTTTCTCCCACAGAACAGCTGTAGTTTCGAACTGCTGACACTAAGGTTAGCAGCCCGATTCAAAAGTGCTACGCTACCAGAGCTTCTTTGTAGAGCAGGTGGTAATTCTGTTGTACCTCATTGGCCACCCGTTTCCACATATCATGACCTATAAAATGCATACCTTGGCTACTATCAGCCCTTTGGGGTATCCCATGACACTTACTTTTAGTAATCCTTTAGCAGCCTGGTTTACTCATTTACACAAGTACACCTGGGTAATTCAGTAACTGCCCCAACACGTGAAAGCATATTTTGCTCTTTCACTGGTTGATTGTTGTTGTTAAGCGATGTAAAGTCAATTTCAACTCATAGCAACTCTGTATAGGATTTCTAAGGCTGTAAGTCTTTGTAGGAGCAGAAAGTTTTATCTTTGTCCCACAGATCAACTGGGGGACGAGAACTGCCACTGCACTCCCTTTTGAAATTGTGAGTGCCCTTAAATATAACATAGGACTCAGGACTCAGTGAATTATATATATATAAATTAAATAATTTCAGACAATGTCCTTGATACCCGCATCCCCTCCTACATGTTATTGTTGTTGTTGTTAAGTGTTGCATCCAACAAGTGGCTATACTCCATGACCTGCACATAGAGATTAAACCCAAGTAGGGGTGATGGAAGATTAGAAAAAAAGGAAGACACAAGACACAAAATGAAAATAGTAAAATTAGGACCAGGACATGCTAAAGCAAATGGAAGAAATGAGGTACAAATGGGGAACAGAAAATTTCAAAAGTCAATTCGAGAAGATAAAGCCAAATATTACAACAAAATGTGCAAAGATCTGGAATCAGAAAACCAAAAGGGAAGAACACTTTCAGCATTTCTCAAGCTGGGGGAACTGAAGAAAAAAGTCAAGCCTTGACTTTCGTTATTGAAGGATTCTCTGGGGAAATTATTGATTGATGCAGAAAGCATCAAAAGAAGATGGAAGGAATACACAGAGTCACTGTACCAAAAGGAAATGGTTGATGTTCAGCCATTTCAAGAGCATATGATCAAGAGCCAGTGATACTGAAGGAAGAAGTCCATGGTGCATTGAAGGAATTGGCAAAGAATAAGGCTCTTTTTTTTCAATTGATGGAATACAAATTGAAAGCTTTCAAGAAAGTGAGGAGGCACAGGAGGCACTCACTCATCTCTGCCAAGAAATTTGGAAGACAACTATCTTGCTGACTCGTTGGAAGAGATCCATATTTGTGCCCATTCCAAAGAGAATGGAAATCATCTGACAATATCTTTGATAGCCCATGCGAGTAAAGTTTTATTAAAGGTATACAGAAACGTTTGGCTGCAAGCATACATTCACAGAGAACTTCCAGAGGTTCATGCTGGATTCAGAATAGGACGTGAAATGAGGGATATCATTGCTGATGTCCGATGGATCTTGGCTAAAAGCAGAGAATATCAGAAAGATGTTTACCTGTGCTTTATTGGCTATGCAAAGGCTTTTGATTGTGTAGATCATGACAAGCTGTGGACAACATTGTGAAGTATGAGTATTCCTGAACACTTACTTGAGCTCATGAAGAATCTGTGCATGGACCAAGAGACAGAACATGAGAACACTGAATCGTTTAAAATTAAGAAAGGTGTGTGCGACAAGATTGTATTCTTTCACTACACTTATTCAACCTGTATGCTAAGCAAATAATCTGAGAAACTGGATTATATGAAGAAAAATGTGGCGTCAGGATTGGAGGAAGACTCATTAACAGCCTGCAATATGCAGATTATACAACCTTGCTTGCTGAAAGTGAAGAGAACTTAAAAAATTTACTGGTGAAGATCAAAGATCACAGCCTTCAGGATGGATTGCATCTCAATGTAAAGAAAACAAAATTTCTCACAACTGGACCAATAAACAACATTCTTATCAATGGAGAAAAGATTGAAGTTGTCAAGGCCTTCATTCTTCTTGGATCAACCATCAACACTCAGGGAAGCAACTGTCAAGAAATCAAAGGAAGATTTGCATTAGCAGATTAACTTTATGCAAATCTGCTGCACAAGACCTTTTTAAAATGTCGAAGAGCAAAGATGTCAACTTGAGGACTAAGGTGTGCCTGACCCAAGCCATGGTGTTTTCAGTAACCTCATATGCATGCGGAAGACTGTAGAAGAATTGATGCTTTTGAGTTATGGTGTTAGAGGAGAATATTGAAAGTGCCATGGGCTGCCAAAAGAACCAACAGATCTTGTGTTGTTGGAAGAAGTGCAGCCAGAGTGTTCCCTGGAGTCCAAGATGGCCAAACTTTGTGTCTCATACTTCGGACATATTGTCAGGAGGGACCAGTCGTTGGAGAAGGATATCATATTTGGTAGGGTGGAGGGTCAGAGGGTCAGAGAAAAAGAGGAACACGCCTAGTGAGATGCATTGGCAAAGTGGCAGCATCAGTGGGCTCAAGCGTGGCAACAATTGTGAGGTTGGTCCAGGACCAGGCAGTGTTTCGTTTTGTTGTACATAGGGTCACTATGAGTAGGTACAGACTCTATGGCACCTAACGACAACAGAGTAGTCAAATGGGCCCTGATGGTGCTTTGAGCTAAGCATTGGTTTTTTAACTGCAAATTTGATGTTTCAAAACCTACCAGTTTCTCCTCAGAAGAGAGAGGAGGGTGTCTCCTTTTGTGAAGATTTACTGTCTTGGAAATCCTAAGGAGAAGTTCTGTTCTGTCTTACGTTGTTGTTGTTAGATGCCAATTCAGTTATGTTTTACCCTTGTAATATATTATCTATTTCTGCAGTCTTACTTAGTACTAACCTTCTGGCTTTCTAATTGCTGTTTTTATGTTTTACAATTTTTGTGTTTTTTTTGTCAGTTTTTTCTTGTATTTTCATTAATTTTTCCTTGCTTTTGTCGAACTTTTCTCTGAATTTGCTTTAAATTCTTTATCAAGTCATTCTGACTTCACTTCTGGTATTATATTTTCTAAGTCTGTATTTTAGACCCATCATTCATCTGTCATACTGTGATGGCTTGCTTGTTGCTATGATGATGGAAATTATGCTCTGGTATTTCAAATATCATAGGATCACCCATGGTGTGCAGGTTTTAGCTAAGCATGCAGACTAAAACAGACTAGAGAGAGGCAGATTATTTCTAAAGGTATCACCAGAATACTGAATATTGAAACATTTTGAATAGCACCAGAATATTGTCAGATATTGTGGCAGAAGATGAGCCCCTCAGTTTGGAAGGCACTCAGAATATGTCTGGGGAAGAGCTATCCCCTCAACATTGAGATGACCATAATGGTGTGAATGGAGTAAACTTTAAAAGATTTCCTTTGCTCATGGGGCTTAACTCAAAATGAGGAGCAGAAGATGTAAATAGTCATTAATAATTGGAACATGGAATGTATGAAGTAAGAATGTAGGAAAATTGGAAATTGTGAAAAATCAAATGGAGTGCATAAAGACCCCTGTCCTAGGAATTAGCTGAAATGGACTGGTGCTGGCCATTCTGAATCTGACTATCATATGATTTACTCTGCCAGGAATGACAGATTAAAGTGGAATGGTGTGCATTCATCATCAAAAAGAGCATTACAAGATCTATCTTGAAGTATAATGCTGTCTATGATAGGATATCCATACACCTAAAAGGAAGACCAGTTAATACCACTATTATTCAAATTTACACTCCCCAACCACTAAAGCTTGTTGTTGTTAAGTGCCATTGAGTCGATTCTGACCCATAGCAACCCTGTATAGGGTTTCCATGGAGTAGCTGGTGAGCTTGAACTGCCGAACTTGCAATTCAAACAGCCTTACAGTCTGGCACATTAATCCACAGTGCCACACCAGGACTCGTGTAGTGATGAAATTGAATTCTACCAACTTTTTCAGTCTGAAATTGATCAAACATCCAATCAAGATGTATTGATAATTACTGGTGATTGAAATGCAAAGGTTAGAAACAAAGAGGAGGAACCAGTAATTCAAAACTATGACCTGCATGAGAGAAATTATGCTGGAGATCACATGATAGGACTTTGCAAGACCAGTGACTTACTCATTGCAAAAACATGTCATCAGCAACATAAACATGTCATCACTGACTATACACATGGATCTCACCAGATAGAATACACAGGAATCAAATTGATGATATCTGTGGAAAAAGACTCTGGAAAACCTTCATATCATCAGTCAAAACAAGACCAGGGGCCAACTGTAAAACAGACCATCAATTTCTCTTATGCAAGTTCAGGCTGAACCTAAAGAAAATGAAGACACGTCCTTAAGAGCTAAACTAGGTCCTTTACCTTAATTTAGAGATCATCTCAAGAACAGTTTGGGTGTACTAGACATAAACACTAGTGACTTAAGACTAGAGCAGCTATGGGATGGCATGAAAAACACCATACAGGAAGAAAGTAAAGGGTCATTAAGAAGACAAGAAAGAAGGAAAAGACCAAAATGGATGTCAAAAGAGGCTCTGAAACTTGCTGTCCAGTGTAGAGATGCTAAAACAAATGGAAGAAATGAGTAGAGTTAAAAGAGCTGAACAGAAAATTTTGCAGGTAGCTCATGAAGACAAAGTCAAGAAATGTACAGAGACTTGGAGTTTGAAAATCAAAAGGGAAGAACACTCTAACATTTCTCAGACTGAGGGAACTGAAGAAAAAATTCAAGCCTCGATTTGCAAGATTGAAGAATTCTATGGGCAAAATATTCAGTGTTACAGAAAACATAAAAAGAAGATGGAAGCAATACAGAGTCACTGTACCAAAAAGAAGTGATTAATGTTCAACCATTACAAGAGGTAGCATATGATCAAGAGCCAGTGATACTGAAGCAAGAAGTCCAAGGTATGCTGAAGGCATCAGCAAAGAACCAGGCTCTGGGAACTGATGGAATACAAACTGCAATCTTTCAATAAAATGGCTGCAATGGTACATTGACTTGGAACTGCCAGAGATACAGGACAGATTTGATGAGGATGTGGCATAAGGGATACCATTGCTGACATCAGGTGGATCTTGGCTGAAGTCAGAGAATACCAGAAAGATGTTTACCTGTGCTTTATTGACTATGCAAAGGCTTTCAAGTGTGTGAATCATAACAAACTATGAATAACATTGTGGAGAATGAGTATTCCAGAACACTTCATTGTGCTCATGAGGAGCCTGTGTATTGATCAAAAAGCAGTCATTCGAATAGAACAAAGGGTTGTTGTTGTTAAGTGCCGTTGAGTCGATTCTGACCCATAGCCACCTTGTATAGGGTTTTTGAAGAGCAGCTGGTGAGCTTGAACCACCAACCTTGCAGTTCATACTGCTTTGCAGTCTGGCACATTAACCCACAGTGCCACTGTGTATTAATCAAGAGGCAGTCATTCGAACAGAACAAAGGGACACTGAATGGTTTAAAATCAGAAAAGATGTGTCACCATACTTTTTCAGCCTGTATGCTGAGCAAATAACCCGAGAAAATGAAAAAGAACATGACATCAAGATTGGAAGAAGGCTCCTTAACAACCTGTAATATGCACATGATACAACCTTGCTTGCTGAAAGCAGCAAGGACTTAAAATACTTATTAATAAAAATCAAACACCACAGCCTTCAGTATGGGTTGCAGGTCAATGTAAAACAAACAGAAATCCTCATCACTATATCAGTAAATAACATCGTGAAAAATGGAGAAAAAATTGAAATAGTCAACAGCCTCATTTTGCTTGGACCCACTATCAACACTCTGGGTGCAGCAGTTAGGAAATCAAAGTACATATTGCTTTAGGCAAATGTGCTGCACACATTTAATTTGTAATTGTGTGTTAGTATTTTCTCAGCGCTCACCACCTGTCTCCTGGTGGATGTGATAGACTGCAAGGAATATGAACTTAATTCTCAGTGTGCTATTTGTGTAGCTTTTTTTTTTTTTTTTTTTGTAGTTCAGTGCGGGTTCATGAGCCTCTGTTCATCCCGGCCCTGTGCCCCTAAGTCACTGTATTGGCAGCAAAACTCAAGATGGCCACACCACTCCATGCCAGCTGATAGCCCTCCTGTTTTTCTTCTCTCGTGCTGCTCCTGTTCAGTTTCCTCTTCCAGACTGCCCTCAGTCCACCTCTCTGTCCTGTCTACTGAAGCTTAGTGTTCCTGAACCACCATGTGTGTCAACTTCACGTGTTCTCCCATGTCTGTGTTGCAGAGGTTCTGCTCAGTGTGTCAGCCTACTACACTATCATGCCTTAGCTCTAAGAAAGTTTTTAGTCACTTTCAGTTCTGACCATGCCTTCAAAGTGAACCTGATTGAACCATAATTGAAATCCTTGTGAGGAAAGCTTTCCCTTGATCATGGACTAGAATGGCTGTGTGCACGTGTAAAATAATAAATTAAGTCACCATTTGGAGCTTTGTTTAATTGTTTTCAGCTTCATTCATTCTTAAAACAGTATCTGCATCCATCTGAAAAAACTAAAAGTAAGCTGATTACCACAGTAGTGTAGGGCTTAAAGTTCAGATCTCCTCAATTCTTTTTTAAGAAAAGATGCTTTAAGAATTATTTCCATAACTTGGTTATTTGGTGCAAGGTTAAAGATTTGTCTTAATGGTATATCCTTACCATACTTTATAACATGAAGTCCTGTTGTGGTGCTGTAGGATGAGCACTCTACTGTGAGGTCGGTTTGAACTCCCAAGGGCAGCTTAAATTCAACAGGGAACTGACTCGAAGGCACTTCACAACAACAACAAACATGCCCATGTAAATAATGCACACACATAGAATGCTCACAGAGTGCATTAAGAAACTCACACATTGAGGGGATTGCAAGGTTTGCATCATATGATATGTGTGTTATTTGCATAAAAATAATTATTGGTGAGGAAAGAAATGTCACTTTAAACAGACTTTATAGAAGAGTACTATTTTTACTTTCTGCCCTTAATTAGTGTCAAATGTTTTCTCACATGATTTTTCATGTGTTTTTTTACCACTTTATGTTTCCAGTAAGTAAATGCCCTAGAGGTTTATGTATAAACAGTGAAACTTTATAATCACACATATTTATATAACATTTGGCTTATAATCACTAAATTGGAAAAATTTACCCTGGGAAAATGTTAAAGCACCTAGCATTTTTACTTAATAAAGATATAGACACATGATACCATAATATGTATGCTTAGCGGAGAAATTGAAGTGAAAGGAGAAAAAGAAAGAGGAAAGTAAGATGCAGTCATGACTAAAGCTTGCACATTTGATTCTGAACTTTATCGCCCCCAACATGGGGTTGCCAGATAAAATACAGTGCCCAGTTAAATCTGAATTGCAGCTATAACAATGAATAAATTTTTTGTATAAATATATGTCCCAAATATTGTCCTACATATATATTTGCTGAATCTGATAATCCAGTCACAGAGAACTAATTGTAATCTTTCTAATTACCAAATTAGCTGGCTAAGCAACCTCAGTTTAAATTTAAAGATTTCTATGGTGTAGTGAATTACCTAGTATCTCTTCTCGCCACACTCTCTTATGGTGGTGGTTATGTGCCGTGGAGTCAGTTGCAACTTTATTGTGACCCCGTGTAGGGTTTCCAAGGCTATAAATCTTTATGGGAGCAGAAAGCCTCATCTTTCTCCCATGGAACAGCTGGTAGTTTCGTACTGCTGATCTTGAAGTTAATCATTGCGCTACCAGACTCATAACTATTGCGCTACCAGAGCTCCTTAGCCATACTCTGTTAACTCCCACCAAACAAGACTTCTGCCCTGCTGGGTCTGGGTAAGAGAAGATGGGAGAGAATACTGATAGGATGACATGATTCAGTTGTGGATGTTAGCAGAGTTTATTGTAATTGTAAAAATTTGAAACTCTAGCATGGGTATAAAATGAACCATCTTAGAAGCAGCAAGGTTCTGCTTCAGAACCATCAAAGAAGAACCAGGAGTGGAGTACATACTTTGGAACCCAAGATTCATGCGTATTAAACTTCAACACAGGGACAAAAAGCCATGTTACCAAAGGAGTGGCAGAGGAGCATCAGCAGCAGAACCAAGAACCAGAGCACGAAACAGAGCAGTGGGCTTTCCGGCCCATGGAGCAATTAAAGCTGCGTGAGTTAGGGCAGGAGGCTTCATTATAGAATGGGGTGCTTCTAGGCACTTACATGAAGGAGCTAGGTTTACTGGCCCACAGAGCTAGAGCCAAGCATCCTTAGGTTGAGGCTTACGGTGGAGTGGTGTGTCCAGTGTATATTTATCAGCAGCTGACCAACAACTGTGTCATGAGCAGTTTCTCATCCCATATTGTAACCCGTTAACTTCCCTAATCAACTCCATAACTCTGAGTATGGTGTCTGACTTCTGTGTGACCATTGCAACGAATGATTGAACCCAACTGAAGATTGCAGAGGGTTGTAAGAGGTAATAATGATTTGGTGCATGTTTTTTCTGTATTACCTATTTAAAGACAACTCTATAAAAACAAGTGCTCATTAGTATTTTCTACTTTAAATACTAAAGGGCTTTAGAAAGTTCATGGAAAAATTCTATTATATTTTCATTCCATTTGTCCAAGAACTTTTTGAAACTCCTACGTATAACTGGCCTCATGGCCCTTAACTTTTATTTTGAGATTTGCATTTATTTTTCATTATGTACTTAGAAAAAAAATTCTTAATCAAATATTCAGATTACTGGTATGACTTATCTCATATTCTGCTAAATGATGTTTGACAAGCATGAAAATAACCCTCTCCCAATTTATCATCTGCATTAGAGGTGGTTGTTGTGTTGTTGTTAGGTGCCATCGAGTCAGTACCGACCCATAGTAACGTTATGCACAGCAGAACGAAACACTGCCCGATTCTGGGCCAACCTCACTACTGTTGCCATGCTTGAGTCCATCAATGCTGCCACTTGGCCAGTCCATCTCATTGGGGGTCTTCCTCTTTTTCTCTGACCCTCCACCTTACCAAACATGATATCTTTCTCCAATGACTGGTTCCTCCTGACACTATGTCTGAAGTATGAGAGACAGAGTTAGGCCATCTTGGCCTCCAAGGAGCTCTCTGGCTGCATTAGAGGTGGTAGCACAGTAGAAATTTGAGTCTTTAACTATGTCCTACTTGCACCGGTGCACATCACAGTCTTCTAAGGTATAGAACAAACTATATGGAAGGTGGCAGTGATTGCTGCCCTCCTTCATTGTACACTGTCCCTTTCACCCTACATATTGAAGAACACACTTGTGAGATCATAGCATTTGTGTCTGAACTACACAACAAGGAAATACTCTTCTTGCCTTTCATCTCTATTTCTGACAGTTCCCTTGCCTTTGATGAAGATAAATAATTGGTGGTATGTTTGTATTTTTTCACTGACACATATATCCGTGTACTTTGGTCCTCAGGTGTTTCCATAGGTCCATTTCTCCTGGTATTTCTGCTATAGCACCTAATCTTTTTCTGGAAGCTTTTCTGGATGTGTACATATGTCTCTTATATTTCTGGAGTTATAATTTGTATAGTTAGTTTGGTTTATTAAGAATATAAAATTTTATTCCAATTATCCTTTATTTTAGAAAAAAATTTAAAAATGCAACTCTCAATCATACTTGAATCGTAAATGATTGTTTTCTTAAATTTTAATTGTGTCCTCTATATACTCTTCTTTGTTCTCATTGTAATTTTGTTTTCTTCTAGTATTGTTTTGAACCTCAGCTCCATTGTGAAATAGTTTTACCTCATAATCCTAAAGAACAGTGTTGAGAATAAATTAAATGTGACCACAGGTTGTTGTGTTTTTCCTCTTATCTGACAGGTGATGGAAAGTGAAGAGTTCATGCTCCTTCCAGCCAATCAACTCATTGATATAATATCTAGTGATGAGCTGAATGTTCGCAGTGAAGAGCAGGTGTTTAATGCAGTAATGGCCTGGGTCAAATACAGTATTCAAGAAAGACGTCCTCAACTACCCCAGGTAACGATGGGAATGTTTCTTTGAGAAATGCCTTTGTATTTAGGAAATCGTACCTATTTGATTTGCAATTCTGAAATCAATATTGCTCTCCCTTTATATTAAACTAAGGAAGTCCATTTTTTTCCTCAATAATCAAGTAAGTAAGTATTTAGAAGCAGTCTATCATTGTGAACTTTTTTGCTTCTTTGCTTTCTCTCTTGTTTTGCACGAGCTCTATCTAGGTTTGGTCTATGTTGTTGTTAAGTGCCATTGAGTCAGTTTCAACTCAGCAACCATGTACAGGTTTTGTTGTTATTGTTAAGTGTTGTCGACTCCATTCTGACTCATAGTGGCCCGGTGTAATGTTTCCAAGGAGCGCCTGGTGGGTTTGAACTGCAGAACTTGTGGTTCTCAGTCCAGTGTTGATCCTACAGCGTATGAGACTGTAAATATTTACGGGAGCAAAAAGTTTCATTGTTCTTCTGCAGAGCAGCTGGTGGGCTCGAACCACTAACCTGTGGTTAGCAGTCCAGTGCTTATCTTACAGATCCACTGTACTCCATCCGTTTGGTCTGTGTTGTTGTTGTTAAGTGCCATCGAGTCTATAGCACAAGTCAAAACCTAAATGTGATAAAATTCTTCCCTTTCCCATAGCTTGGAAATCCCAACACACTTAGAAGAATAAAAAGATGGTGTGAGGCATAAATGGACACTGAGTGAAATGCTTCAGACCCACTCTTATTAGGCCTTTGTTGGTGTTAAGTGCCGTCGAGTCAATTCCAACTCATATTGACCCTGTGTAGGGTTTCTGAGGAGTGAGTGGTGAACTTGAACCGTCGACCTTGCAGTTCAAACTGACATCGCAGTCCAGCATATTAGCCCGCAACACCACACCAGGACTCCAATTATGCCTTTAATCTCTACCAATTTAATAGGATATTCCTTTGAATGTTAATTTTGATCCAGTCATATAAGCTGCTTGTAGAGGAGGTTCTGGAAGAAAGAAGGGAGGAAACCATAAATACTAGAATAAATTCTGGACTGTGAGCCATAGGTCTTTAGTTCAAACCCACCACCTGCTCCTTGAAAACCCTATAGCCCTAGATTCTATGAGTTAGAACCTAGTTGACAGTACTTAACAACAACAACAAATCACTAATTAAGTAATGAAGGATAATTGAAAAATTGGAAGCACGCTAATACCACTTTGGTGGTAGTGATGGAAGTGTGCCGTGGAGTTGATTCCAATTTATAGCAACCTATGCTATGCTAGGCTGTAAATCTTTACGGGAACAGAGAGCCTCATCTTTCTCCCACGGATCGGCTGGTAGTTTCGAACAGCTCACCTTGAGGTTAGCAGCCTGACTAGTAACCACTACGCTACTAGAGCTCCTTAATACCATTTTAGCAATATGTTATATATCATTTTCAGTAAGATCTCAAAAAAATTGGCATGGGTCATTACAATGAGCTATGATGAAAAATGAAAATAAGTTTGTTCAAAGCTATGTTGTTGCGGCTGTTAAGAGCCATCAAATAGGTTCTGACTCCTAGCAATACTGAATAGAGTGGGCTTGAACCCATGATCTTGCAATTAACAGTCCAGTGTTTATCCTGCAGTGCCACACTTCTTGTTGTTAAGTGCCATCAAGTCTGTTCTGACCCATAGCAACCCTGTATAGTGTTTCCAAGGAGCGACTGTTGAGCTTGAACCACCGACCTTGTAGTTCAAACAGACTTTGCAGTTCAGCACATTAACCCACAGTGCTATATAAGGACTCCTTAAAGCAATAACGCTCAGCAAATAATTGACATTGACCCATTTTCATAAGCTTTAATTACTTACAGAGTAATTAAAATAGAGAAAAGGGTAAAATTCCATCTCAGACTATTGCCTCTCTACCCCTCTAACAATCCCACCATCCTCCCCGCTAATGTGAGTCCCTGAGTGAGTTGACAGGGAAATCTCTTCTACACCTGCATAGCCCCTCATCGCAGGTGAAAGAAACAAAGGGACAAAGGACCCTGGTGTTTCTGTATACCTACAACCAGAAGAGTCAACATGCATAGGAAAAGGGGATGGGGAGAAAGAGAGAGCTGTCTCTTGACATAGTCTGGATTCATGGTACATGATGGTATCAAAGGAAGAATATACTCTGCCCTCCTACCTCACCCCCTTCTTTCAGGGATCTTAACACTAGATATTGCTAGCATGTTATTATATAGTTAATAATTTTATATAGTTAATCATATACTGTGGCACTAGGGGAGGGAGAGTCTGTTGTCTCACGGGTGTAGTCTTTCAGTAAAAATTTCAGTGCAGGCAGTGGTGGGGTGGGGTGGGGGGGCTGCTAAAAACTGCTTTTGTTGCCTTGCAGTCATTCATACACTGGAAGCTCAGGCCTCTAAAAATATTTATTATCTCACAGGTGCTACAACATGTTCGTCTGCCTTTGCTTAGTCCCAAGTTCCTGGTGGGTACAGTAGGCTCTGATCCCCTCATCAAAAGTGATGAAGAATGCAGGTATGAATGGCCCTGGAAGGAGAAAACCAACACCTGTCCATTCCTGTTTTCTCCTGATTTCCTTGTTTGTATTAATTCCTAAATACTGGATTACTTAGTTTTGAAATCAGGGCAACATTTCAATATATAACAGGTTTTTTTTCTAGGCTAGGGTCAAGAAGAAGAGAAGAAGAGAGGACTGAACTTCCAGTATTCCATCCCATTAGTTTTTTATGTGGTGCTTATTGATGTAGAAGTGGCAATAAAGAGGTAGATTTCTAACATTTTAATGCAAGCTTGAATTTGAAGAGGCTAATTTAAAAAAAAATTTTCTTGAGATATAATAAATAATGCTGTTGACTTCGTCAGTGGGCACGTTTTCATTTTATCACATGCCTAGCTGGGGAATAAAAACAAACAAGACTTGCTTTTATAAGATTCTGGTCAGAGTTAAAAGATCTATCACATTAATAAAGAAGCTGTGCAAAGATTTCTACTCAAGCTTGGTGAAGCAGAATCTTCATGTTTTTCAAACAAGCCATACAAACAAACAAAAAACCAAAATTTTAATTGATTGATCTGTTTCTGTAACAAGTACAAAATGTAATAAATTACTTTTATCAGTGTGGTATATTTTAAAGATTGAAATTTAAATCTGAAACCGTCATGGTGTCTGTAGATAGTTTTAGTCCAACATACTCAAAATATTCCAAGTAAAAAAACAAGTCAGTACTCAGAATTCCTTAAACTGCACTGGATCTCCCTTAGTGACCAGAGAGGCTTGGAATCAACCCTGATCCTGGAATAGAGATGTCGATTCACTGGCATCTCCTCTACACTCTGAAACTTGTGCCTTCCACAGAATATATTAGATGGAGATTTTAGGTATTAATCTTTTAAATTAAAAAAAGACAGTCTTAAATCCTCCCTAACTATAGGAAGACTGTATAAATGATACATGCTGAAATCTGAAGCAGCAACATAGATAGGTCCTCCCCACTTAATAAATCTGATTGCAGTGCTTCTGATGCAGAAAGTAAAGGTGCTTACAAAGCCACTTTAAAAAGAAGCTCCTTCCTAATATCCTGGCCTGACAATTTACCAGCTGGGTGACCTTGAGTAGATTCATTATCTATTAAGTTGGAATATAATATTACATAAGTAGTCCTGGCAGTGTAGTGGATTATGAGTTAAAAGATGAGGCTTCTGCTCCCATAAATATTTATAGCCTTGGAAACCATATACAGGGTCACTATGAGTTAGAACTGACTCGACAGCACACAACCACCACTGCCACCATAATGGTATCTATTTCATAGGGCTTGATTAAATGAATTAATATATATCAGTCACTTAAAACATGGACTAGCTATGCCTATAGGTCTATAAGGGTTTGACAGAGGATATTTGTACATAGGCATTTACCTTTGCTGCAAACACCTATGAATGTGGTAGAGCACACAGGACAAACTGATGAAAACTTATACATTACCAAACATCTTGAAGCAATAAGTTACTGGGCTGGAGGGCTCAGGGCCATATTCTGAGGGGTCACCATGGTCAACTGGCACAGCCCACAAATACAATGTTTACATCCTACTTTGGCGAGTAGTAACTAGTATCCTGAAAGGTCATCAGCAGCCATCTAAGGTGCAACTATTGGTCTCTACATGTGCAGAATCAAAAGTGATAAAAATTGAAGATGCTTCAAATCAGCTAGTCCACTGGCCAGTGGAACACATGAACATCAATTTCCATGACTGAGACCAGAAGAAACTAGATGGTGCCTGGCTACCACTACCAACTGTTTGAAAGGTATCACACTAGAAGGTCCTGGATAGAGTGGAAGAAAATGTGGAACAAAACTCAAAATTAGAAAAAGGACCAAGCTGGTTAGAAAGATAATCGAGAAACCTGAAACTCTTACCCTCAGCTACCCTTCAGATCTGAAAAAGAACTCGCTCTCATTGCTTAGTTTTCTGCCAAGCTGTAAATAGGTGCAGAGTGGGGACAACAACACTAGTAAGGTATGCTTATCATAGAATGGTCAATCATTTAAGACCAAAAGGGCAACAGTTACCTAAGAACAAAGTTCATAAGCATTGGGAAGGAAGGTGGAATAGTAAAAGGAACCTAAGAACCGCAGGGAGGAAGCCCGATAACTCTTGTTACATGGAGAGGATTGCAATCATTGAGATGAAACAGAGTGTATGATTTGTTGAAAGTAAAACTGATGATCTGCTCTGTAAACCTTCACTCAATTCACAGAAAAAAACAAACACAGACTAGCATATAGCTGTTAAGTGTTGTTATTACTACTAAATTTGTGATGACTAGCTAGTTTTACATGTAAAGTACTTTTTTCTAGGAACCTGTGAATAAAATCAGGTATTAAAAGATCACAGCCTTTTTCTTTAAGTCTGGGAAAGCTCAAAAAAGCTTTTGGTCAGTGGTTTAGATTTTGGGAATTTTGTTTTCAGGGTAGGTCAATTTAGAAGCAGCTTTAGCAAAGCCTTTCCAAATTCCCTGGAAAGTACATTTGAGTCATGAATGGGACTGGCCTGACAGAAATTACTCTTTGCAACATAAAACAACTAGAGAAATAAAAATTGTAGACTAGTTTGAGAAGCAATTTCAGAGTTGACAGAGGAGTAACAAACTGGATATGCATTAATCAGGTACTAAATTATTCAATACTGAATGATTCATTACAAATTGAATTGGCATTAATCAGGTACTGAATCACCCAAAGGATTTAAATGAATTAAGTACTTTTGTAATTAGCTTATATTGTTGTTGTTGTTAAGTGCCAGTGAGTCAATTCCAACCCATAGCGGCCCTTGTATCGGGTTTCCAAGGACTGACTGATGAGCTTAAACTGCCAACCTTGCAATTCAAATGACTTTGCAGTCCAGCGCATTAACCCACAGCGCCACACCAGGACTCCAAAATAGCTTATGTAGTACTAGGATATTATAGTTAGCAAAAGTAATTATTAGTTTCTTCTCATGAAATACCTGAGACAGAAATTTTTTATTTATATTTCTTTATCCTTGGGGAACTCATTGAGAGTAAATGATTGATACCAGATAGCAAATTAATATAAAGTGACAGTATTATGTTTATTTTTAGCAATTAGATTTTTTTTTTTTTAATTAAATGTTTTTACTTTGCATTGAGTGAAAGTTTACAGGACACATCATCAGCTTCACATTCAACCATTCATATAGCTTGTCTCATTACATTGATTATTATCCCCACCATATATCATCAGTTTACAGTGTTTCTCTCTATCCTCTTTAGCTTTTTTTTTTTTTGGATTGGGGGGACTTGGCTTATTGGAATTTACAGTCTCGGCTTTT
>NW_006408618.1:3300895-3303513 GCF_000296735.1 Chrysochloris asiatica
CATGAAAGAAGAGACAGAAATCAAAAACTAAAGAAAGAGAAAAAGAAAAGAAAGAAGGGATTCAGCCCCAGAAAAAATGAGATTAAACAGGGCGGCTTCTAGTCACACATACAAACCACAGGAATGAAGAGAATAAATAAATAAAACAACCACAATAAAGAAAAAAACCCTTTATCGGTTTTATAAGGAGCAGCTGGTGGGGGCGGTCTACCAATCTTGCAGTTCAAAGCGCTCTGCAGTCTGGTCCAAGTACCGCCTGGCCGCCCTGGCAAACCGGAACTTAGCAATTAGATTTTTGACTTAGTTTTATTACTCTAACTGATCTAGCAGAAACTTGGTACTCTGGCTGATGTGCTTCTTTGCCAGCATCCTGTATTGTTGTTGTTGTTAAGTGCCGTCTAGTCGGTTCCAACCTATTGTGACCCTGTATAGAGTTTCCAAGGAATAGCTGGTGAGCTTGAACTGCCAACCTTGCAGTTCAGACAGACTTTTCAATCCAGTGCATTAACCCACAGTGCCACACCAGGACTCCTGCATTAATCTAATAAAATTTAACAGAAAGCGGTAACTGTGTAAGTTAATAATTGAGTTGTAGTTTTTAAGATTTCTGTAAGTTATTGTTGGCCCCAAACAATAACTTTTTGAGTTATTGTAACTGAGTTTCAGGCCAAATTTGAATAATGTATGACGTTATCTTGGAAACACCTACCAATTCACAGCTCATAGTGTGGCTGGCATCATTGCTCTTGTATTTGTACCCATTGATACTGGCTGGCATGTATGATTTGGTTAGATTTATGCTTGCCTCCCATTGCCAACCTGTGTATTCCTATGCCATATTGGGACTTGACTAGCAGTGTTATTTAAACATTTGAATAAAGGCAGGTTCTGTTATTGTTGATTTTCTTTTTCCCCACAGAGACTTGGTAGATGAAGCTAAGAACTACCTCCTATTGCCTCAAGAACGACCATTAATGCAGGGACCAAGGACAAGACCAAGGAAACCTATCCGATGTGGAGAAGTGCTCTTTGCAGGTTTAGAACTTAATATACTATGATTACTGGACTAAAGTTAAATGTTTACTCAAGTGTGACGCTGTCAGTTGGATGATCTTTTAGATAACTGTGCTATCCACTGTCATATAGAAAATATAGTAATAGCCATGGAGGGTGGATGAGCCCCTGAAACTATTGCCCTGAGATCATCTTTAAACCAAAAATATCCCCTGAAATCATTTCAATCCCCAACAGTTAAGCCTAACTCGTGAGAAAAACAAAAACAAAACCTAGCTTCTGAGGAGCTGCTTTGAGTATTTTGCTCTTAGATAGATAGATAGATAGATAGATACATACATACATACATACATACATACATACATACAAATAACGTATGGCACCAACCATTCCTCCCACAGCACTCTATACTCAGATGGGTTCAATCATTCATTGTAGCGGCCACGTTCAGGGCACAGTTCTTCCAGTCTCGACAGCCTCATCTCAACCATGCACACAGTCAGGTCTGTCTCTGTCCAGGCAGCAAAGCTCTTTTAGTGCTATAAACCTGAGCCCAAAGGCTCTCGGCTTAGCTTCCCCAGCTAAGTACCTGAAGACACCCCACTCAGCAAGCAAACCATCTACCCAAAGTCACTCAGCTTTACCTGCTTCATGGGCTAGGAAGCCCATTGCTCTTGTCTTGCTCTGGCTCTTAGTTATGCTGCCGTTTCTCCTCTGCTATTCCTCTAGTGTCACAGTTTTCTGTCCCTGGGTCAAGGAGTTGCAATGCCCAGGGATCTCTGCGTCCAAATGATGTGTTCCACTCCTTGCTCTTCTTTGATCTCCTGCTTCTGAGATGACTCATTTTATACCCATTCTTCAGTTTCAAGTTTTAAAAATTACAGTCAACTCTGTTAGTATCTACAACTGAATTATGTTATCCTGTCAATATCTTCTTCTGCTTTCTCTTACCCGGACCCATCAGGAAGAGAGTCATTTGGTGGGTGTTACAAAGACTAAGGCTAGAATAGACATATTAAGTAATTCACTACACCACAATATGAAATCAAAATGATAACAGTTCAGATTAGTTAGAAACTTAGAGGCAGGAACAACTCAGGAAAGAAGGTGAGAATGGTTGCATAACTGGAAGAAGGTAGTCATTGTTACTAAATTGTACATGTACAAACTGCTGAATTGGTGTGGTGCTGCGGGTTGATGCGCTGGACTACAAAGTCAGCTTAAACCACAAGGTCTGCAGTTCAAGCTCACCAACCACTCCTTGGAAACCCTGTAGAGCGTTGCTTTGAGTTGGAACCAGCTCATCTGCACTTAACAACAACAACAATGTTTCAACAACAACAAAATAAAATTTAAAGAAAAGAAGACATAAGACTGGAGAATATGAGTTTGATAGCATGGAACCAACATTAACCTCTCATTCAACATTGATATTTTATGAAAAAGTATTCTTTGTTTATATATATATGTATATCTCGTAGTGGTTACGAATTGAACTGTGAACCGCTAGGTCAGCAGTTCAAAACTACCAGCTGTTCCGCGGGAGAAAGATGAAGCTTTCTGCTCCCGTAAAGATTTACCGCCTCGGAAACCCTGTACAGGGT